>NW_027441662.1:0-47595 GCF_964195595.1 Calonectris borealis
CCTAACCCTAACCCCTAACCCTAATGACCCTAACCCTAACCGCTAACCCCAACCCCCCTAACCCTAACCCTAACCCCAACCCCTAACCCTAAGCCCCTAACCCTAACCCCTGACCCCCTAACCCTAATGACCCTAAACCTAACCCTTAACCCTAACCCCTGACCCCCTAACCCTAATGACCCTAAACCTAACCCTTAACCCTAACCCCTGACCCCCTAACCCTAATGACCCTAAACCTAACCCCTGACCCTAACCCCTAACCCTTAACCCTAACACCCTAACCCCCTGACCCCTAACCCCCTGACCCCTAACCCTAAGGCCCTAACCCCTAAACCCGAACCCCTAACCCCCAACCCTACCCCTAAACCCAACCCTAACCCCTGTGACCCTAACCCCTAACACTAACGGCA
Source organism: Calonectris borealis (assembly GCF_964195595.1). Taxonomy (NCBI): domain Eukaryota; kingdom Metazoa; phylum Chordata; class Aves; order Procellariiformes; family Procellariidae; genus Calonectris; species Calonectris borealis. The sequence goes on from NW_027441662.1 coordinate 411, forward strand.
CCCTAACCCCAACCCCTGACCCTAACCTAACCCTAAACGCTACCCCCAATTACCCTAACGCTAATGACCCTAACCCTAACCCCACCCCCCTAATCCTAATGATCCTGACGCTAATCACCCTGACTGTAACCGTAACTGCAGCTCCTAACTTGTAACCTGTTACCCTAGATGCCATAACCCTAATGCCTAATCCCTCACCCTAAGTGCAGTAATTCTTCACCTTAACCTCACCCCTCACTGTAACCCTAACTTTTTAACCATAGCCCTGTAACCCGATGGTTGAGCCCTAACTTGTAATCTTAAGGCCCTAATGTGTAGCCATATCAGTGAATCCTAAAATCCTAACCCTAAGCCCTGTGAATTTACATGTTTGTTTTCTTGTTTGTTGCTTCCAGTCTCCAGTCATGTGTGTTCTACTTCCGGTGATTTTTAGTGTGTTTCTGATTTTTATATATGACTTCCGTATAGTTATAGTGACTTCCGGTGTTTAAGTGCGACTTCTGGCCTCATGTTCTTTGCTTCCGCTTCAATTTGATTATTCCGGGTTGTTTTTAGGTGGTAAAAGTGCATTTCCGGTGGAATTACAGTGACTTCCGGGTTTGCTGGAGAACTTCCGGTGGCGTGGGAGGACTTCCGGACTACAGAGACGAACTTCCGGTATTGTACTCTATGGTCCGGAAGTCCTCCGGCTGTCCTCTATGGTCCAGAAGTCGGTCTCTATGGTCCGGAAGTCCTCCGGCTGTCCTCTATGGTCCGGAAGTCGGTCTCTATGGTCCGGAAGTCCTCCGGCTGTCCTCTATGGTCCGGAAGTCGGTCTCTATGGTCCGGAAGTCCTCCGGCTGTCCTCTATGGTCCGGAAGTCGGTCTCTATGGTCCGGAAGTCCTCCGGCTGTCCTCTATGGTCCGGAAGTTCCCGGGCTGTACTCTATAGTGCCGACGTTACTCTCTATGGTCCCGAAGTCCTCCAGCTGTACTCTATGCGTCTTGCTGTTGCTCTCTATGGGCGCAAAGTCCTCCAGATGCATGCAGTGGTAGCTTTTTTTTCCCCCCAGGAGGTGCATTCTATTTGTGTTCCTTTGTGTGTTGTGGGAAAAAAAAAATTTTGCGTCTTATTTGGTGCTTATTCTGCATGATAACTAATTAATTAGCATTCTAAGTCAGAGTAATGAACGGTTACCATGATCTTTGGGGTTTTTTGATTATTCAAATCAGAGATTACTCCCACTTGGAATACTAATAATTGATAGACATGGTATAAGAAACAATTAATAATAATACATCTGGTGCAGCAGTAGAAAATGGCACATGCTCTGGGAGTAATTTTTTAGAAATACTATTATTTTGTAATATATTTGTGTTTGTTACTCCCAGGAAGCATACCATTTTCTACTGCTGCTATTTTCATTTTAAATAGCAAACACACAAAAAAACCCTACACAAGCCCAAACACCAAGACTGATGTGCACAAAAAACCCCACAACCCCTAAAGACCAAGACTGATGCACACAATAAACCAAAACCCCCAAAGACCAAGACCAATACCAATACTAATGCATGCAAAAAAAGAAAACCACAACCCCTAAAGACCAATACAGATAACTCCCTCCTCTAACCACACATGAAACAAAAAAAACACACACAAAAACAAAAAGAGAGACACAACAAAATCAAAGACAAAATCAAAGACAAAACTACATCAATGACAAAAACCAGAGAGACAATCAAATCATGAGACATCGGACAGATACACAAAAAAACCCTACAGACAGAAAAAAAACCAAAAACAGACACAAAAAAACACACAGGAGACAAAACAGATCAAAGAAAACTTTATTTTAACTTTATTGCAATCACTTTCTTTTAAGATACCTTAGAACCCTATTAAGGAGTTTTTTAACTACTATAATTAGCTCTGGCTGCAATTAAGGTAATTAAACACAGCCATATTAGCATTCCATCTTTACTGCCTAGTTTGATATTTTCCTTATGATACTACTCAGACACAATTCATGCCTGCTAGTGTCCCATTAACATCAGTAGTTCAATTGGACATCATTTATGCCTAAGTAGTATTCTACATTTCTTCAAAACTACTCAAAATAATTACAAAACCTTTACACAATTACAGATAGTTTAAATATACTTAGGAGCCAGTAATGCACATGCTTTCTTTTAACCTGTCAAGAGCTACATTTATCTATAGGTAATGACAACTCTCCCTCCAATGACTAATTCTCACTTAAATTATCACATACAAACATTATTGCTACAATAGTGCTCAAGCAAGAGCTGTCAATGCCTGTAACAATTCCTCACCACAGCACCCTCCGATTGGCAATCTTTAACCATAGGTATTAACAACACCCACTTAGTTTTGTACTTTCATTTGTTATTTCAGTTTTTACTGTGATTCCAATAGGGATACATTACTGCCTGTAATTTTTTTTTTACTAATTTTTATGTTTAAATTGGTCCATTGCTATTTCCAGTAAGTTTTCCCATATCATTTTTTACATTTTAATTCTACAATATACTTTTACTACTGAGACAAAAATTACTCTCAAGTTGATCAAATACTTCCTACAAATTACATTTAATCACTTCTCACTCATTATTTTTGAAAATGCATTCGACCTCAAAAATTCTTCATTACCTTTAGAGTCAGCGCAAGTATTTAGTACCTGTGATTCTCTAGCTAGTAGTCTTTTCCACGTTTCTCCCTCCCACTACATTCTCAGTCTATTGCTTTATATCTCTAAGTTTGCCTCTTCGAGGTGACATCATCTCCACAATTTGTATTCCTAGGCAGAAAGTGACTGAGCTCCACTCATCTCAATGGGCCCCCTACTTCCATGCCTGCACACAAAAACAAGAAAATCATAAAGTGTCATTACATTAGAAACTACAAAGCCCCTCAAAAGAATTTACAATCCTAACACTAAACAATAAAGTTTAAGCCCACCTGCTTCACAAGCTGGTCCTCTTCAACACTGATTCCCCACACCCTTCAACCGCATGATCATCAATCATCTTCCCATGACCATTCGCTACACAACATACAGTGATAGAAAAATGCCACATTCCAGGACAGCGCTCCCCAGGACCGGTGTTCCCAGAGGCCTAGAAAAACCATCCCCCTTGCAAAAACTTCAGCCCAAGCCCAACATCCACCCAAACGTTGGCAATGAACTCCCTTACAGTGTTTCTGGGACCAGGGTGGGGGGAGAATACAACACACACACCCAACACACACACCCCCAGCCGGGGGAGGGGGGAATCCCCTATCTCGGTTTTATTATATTTTTTTTAACTCTGAACAAAAAAAAAAAAATCTCAACTCCACACACAACCTGCAGAGAAACAAAAAACCACCACATAATCAAACAAGGTTTATACATTCAAAACACACCACTCATTCAGCTACCACACAAGCTACCCCTCACTCTCGACGATCCATTCTGCGACCAGCCTGCCACAACGGGACATCACCCCGTGTCTGCGCCGCTCCCCGGGAACAGCATTCCCAGAGGCCTCAAAAATCACCCTGCCTGCAAAAACCCCGGCCCAAGCCTGACCTCTGCCCAAACGTTGGCGATGAACATCACCTCGCAGAGTGGCCAGGACCAAGGGAAAAAAAAACTCAGCCAGGGGAAAAAAAAGAAATCCCCCAGCTGGGGTTTTTTTTATTATAATTAAAAAAAAAATTACTCTCAACATTAAATACAACCTGCAATAAAAAACTTCACACATACAAGGTTAGGCACATTCAAAAACTAACACTCATTCAACAACCACTTGCTCCACCCCTCACTCATAACACCATTGTTTCACCACCCACCTGCCACGATGTCATATTGCCCCCATTCTAGACCTATCCCCGGAACTGTCTCGCCACACACCTCAAAGCAACATTGCCATTCCGTATGACTCCAAAGTTTCAGCCTTCTTAAGAGCAAGCCAGGGAAGATGCTTCACTACATTCACCGGGCCTGCTCCTTCTTCACTTTGATTTTTCTTCACTTCGATTTGGACACTCTGGCAAGACACGCTTGAGAATTTTCTCCAGGGATCCGAATCATCCTGGGGCACCTGCAAAAAACTACAAAAGGGACTGTACACCCTGGTTAGCAATACCTACTGGCTATACAAAAAACCAGCCCAGACAACCTCCACCCAAACAGACTGTGCTAATCAAACCATGTAAAGCAAGTCACCTGGATGCTGACCAATAGCTTGAGAAGACTAAAAGCCTGTCTTGTTTTTGCATATGCCTTCTAACTGCAGATAGAAAAAAAACACACCAGATATTAAGCCCCACATAGACAAGTTAAGGCAAATTCAAGATTCAACCCACTCGACTACCTTGCAAACTGCCACTCCCAAAAGGCCAGAGCACAGCCTCTATCACCCACAAAACACAATGAAAGTAACTGTGGCAGCTCTCTAGAGCTACTTGCCCAGAGATGGACTGTACAGCCTTTGCTTAAAGAATCTGGCCAGATCAACATGTAACCATATAAAGCTATGCTTCCCCTGTCTTTAATATTGCTACACTCCCAGGCAGCACAGCTTCAACCCTAACACGCAGACAGAGACCACACGCAGACGCCACAAACAATGTGACCATGAGACACGAGAAAACCACAAGGGAGAATGACTCCCGTAGGGAAAACGCCTCCAGCACAGAAGCCCTACAGTGCCACAATGGCACAAATGCTCTATAGCACCCCTGGGAAAGAGAGGCAACTGCCACGGCCCGTGAGAGAAAACTACCATCAAACCCAGAACGATGGATGCGTGAGAAGCCAGGCTTTAGGACCATTAAGGACACAGGGGTGAAACCCCTAAAGGCAACTGTGGAAACAGAACTCCTGAGAGCAGAGCTGCTGGCACCGCCTGGCTCGCCACCGCAAGAGATGACCCCTCAGAAACATCTATGATGCAACGCTTACCAGGCATGTCCATGCTTGAAGCTACAATAGCAAGCTAAGAAGGGCTCAACAGGCACTATGCTAATGAGGCAATGCATTTGAGACCATCAGGAGGGCTACTGAGGTGCCTGCTGATCATGAAGAGCTATGGAGACCTCAAGACCTGAGAAAGCTATTGTAGAAGACGCAGAAGAGAGTCTACAGAAACTACACAACACCACAGACACAGGCTGGAACAGCCGAGCCCGGCACACGCTAGCATCATGCTAAAAAATAACCCGCTCCCTTTACACCTTCCCAAAAGGGACTGTTCCTGGACAGTCCTCTCCCCTACTCTAACTTCATAACACATTCCTGCAATTCCCAACCTTGTTCCCTCCCCAGCCCTGGTCCCTCAACTTAGTTTTCAGAAGGCCAGGGATCTGAATCCATCCTAAAAACAAAAAACCACAAAACCCAAAACACTAACTGGGATGTTGCTGCACTCACCCAGTTCCTCTTTATCTGCAAAAAAAAAAAAACACCACTACACCCACACCAAAAAAAACAACCAAACCACAAAACAGTGCTGGTATTCAGCATCACACTAGCCTCCTCCTCAAAAGCACCATAGTGCTCTCCACACGGATTCCAAAGTCAGATGCTGCAACTGTCACTCGTGGCACCCAAGATGTCAAGAGACACAAAGTTACCATTGCGCTTGGGAGAAATCACCAGCCCCACGCTCCTCCTCTCTACTACCCCAGCTCACCTCAAATGCTCATCCAATTCCAAAGGCAGCCAGCACAGCTCCCGCAAAACCAAAAGGTAAATGGTTAACCAAGATGCCGTTTAATGCTTAGCTATTAAATGGAGACCCAGCCAACAACCTCCTCACCTTCCCGGACCGCTCCTCAGTGGACAGCTACACCCCTCTGAGGCTACCTGCAGCATGTGGAAAAACCCAAGCTAAAAGCACAGTCTGCCTGCAGCAATTCTCATCTCCCCCTCTTTTACCTTGGCCCTTACCTGCGCACCCAGCCTCCGTCATTTGGGGCTGCTGCGTTGAAGCTTGCGTACCACTTGGGAAGCCCAAACAACAGGTAATGCTTATAACTTCACTGACAATACACCACCTGAAAAATAACTGCTACTTCAGCCCACTAGTCATTGCTCACCTTGCCCAAGTCAACTCCAGTGCCCATATCCCACTTGGCTCATTGCTTTGCATCTTTGGGAAAAAAAAACCCACAACATTATGCAGTCATATAGCCAACAAGACTCACCTTCCCTCCGACACCACAGGCTGACCCACTTTAATCACAGAATACCAAGTTGCAAGGGACCTCAAGGATTATCTGGTCCAACCTTTCTTGGCAAAAGCACGGTCTAGACAAGATGGCCCAGCACCCTGTCTGGCCAAATCTTACAAGTGTCCGATGTTGAGGAATCTGCCGCTTCCCTGGGGATATCATCCCAATGGCTGATTCTTCTTATTGTGAAAAGTTTTCCTCTTGTGTCCAATCAGAATCTCCCCAAGAGTAACTTGTACCCATTACCCCTCATCTTTTTTATGTGACTCCTTGTAAAAGGGGAGTCTCCATCATCTTTGTAACCACAATTTACCTACTGGAACATGGTGATGAGGTCTTCCCTAAGCCTTCTTTTCTCAAGGGTACACAAACACAGTTCTCTCAGCTTTTCCTCATGCATCAGGGTTCCCAGTCTTTTGATCATCTTTGTGGCCCTTCTCTGGGCCCTCTCCAGCCTGTTCATATCTTTTTTTGTACAGTGGGGACCAACACCTAACACAGTATTCTAGGTGTGACCTGGCAAGCGCTGAGTAGAGTGGGATGACGACTTCTATGTCTCTGCATCAGGACCAGGACCCCCCGGTCCCTTTGCCACAGCTGCTCCCCAGCTGGATACATCCCAGCCTGTACTGCACTCCTGGATATGTTTTCCCAGGTGCAAGACCTAACTTTTGACTTTGTTGAACTTCATAAGGTTCTCATTAGCCCATTCTTCCAGTCTATCCAGCAGGTCTTCCTGCAGAGTGGCTCTCTCCTCCAAAGTGTCCGCTTCCCCACTCAGTTTGGTATCACATCAAGCTTCATCAGGGTACACTCAATCCCATCATCCACATCACTTATGAAGATATTTAACAGTGCTGGGCCCAATATCAATCCCTGGGGGGACCCCACTTGCGACAGGTTGCCCGTTTGAAAAGGAGCTATTTACAACCACCCTCTGGGGGTAGCCTGTCAGCACGTTCTCCACCCACCGAACAGCTTCTCTAGACTAACGCATCAGTTTCTCTAGGAGGGGGCTGTGGGAAATCATATCAAAAGCCTTGGAGAAATCCAGGTAGACCATGTCCACCGCTCGCCCCACATCAAGCAAGCAGGTTACTTTGTCATAGAAGGCGATCAGGTTTGTCAAGCATGATTTACCCTTGGTGAGTCCATGCTGGCTCTTCCCAATCGTGTGCTTCATGTGACTTGTGATATCACACAGGAAGATTCATTGCACAGCTTTCCCAGGGACTTAAGTATGACTGATGGGCCTACAATTTCCTGGATCCTCCTTTATGCCCTTCTTGTAGATGGGGTGACATTAGCCTTCTTCCAGTCTTCTGGGACATCACCCAATCTCCACAACTTCTCAAACATTATGGAAAGCAACCTTACCACAACCTTCCTACGGTGCTACACTTGCCTCCTCTGTCATTCTTTGGTGCGTGGCTCATTCCTATGTATCTGCAAAAACAATAATATCAAACAAGTCACTCAGTTGCAGAGCAATAGCTTAACAATTCCAGAAGTCTTCTTTCCATTTAAGAATCAATCTGCTTCAATAGACCTGACCAGCCCCTCCCACACAGCTCTGCTCCTCCCCATTAAACACCATTGAAAGAGCTGTCCACACAACCTGCTGATGGCTACTCAATCTGAAATGACTGTACAACTGTTGCCTCAACAGTGTAGGCACATCAACATATTAACCATACACTCTTATGGCTTATTCCACCTCCCCCTGACTCTACACCACCAGGCAAGGCAGCTCCAAGCCAAACACACACATGCACAGACCAACCCTATAGAGAACCCTACAAATAATGCACCTCAAAGAAGAGAGAAAACTCTCGGCAAGAATGATGACACCCAAACAGAAGACACCGTTCAGGCAAGAAGACGCATGGGACCATGACAGTGACGTGAGGAGGCTCTGTGGCAACCCCAGAAAAAGAGTAGAACATCATACCCCGTGACAAGAAGATACTCTCAAAACTGAGAGGATGGATGCACAAGAAGCCTGGCCTCAAGACCTAAGAACATAAGGATGCAGGGAAACAATCCCAGTCCGTGAAAATGGTCGGCTAGAGAGCAGAGCTGCTCCTGCAGCCAAGAAGGATGCCGCAAGAGATGACCATCTGGAGTTCTGAGACGCAGGACCAATCCACACTTTAAGCTTGTAACACAAAAGAAGCAGTGTCCAATGGGTGCTACACCAATTAGTACAGATAGTCGAGATCCTAGGGATGGCACCCGAGGTGCATGCTGTGCTCCTCGAGCACAAAGAGGACATCGAGACCTGAGGAAGGCCTAAGACACAGAAGACAGACCACACAAACTACACAACAGACACAGGCTGGAACTGCCCTGCCCGGCACACGCTAGCATCACACTGAAGAGTAACCAGCTGCCTTTAACTGCCCAAGGGGGACTTGTCCCTGGACAGCCCCCTGCCCTACACTGTCTTTAAAAGCCCTTCATGCAATTGCCAACCTGGTCCCCCTCCCTCCCTCAATCCATCTCCAGCACCACTGCCTCAACTTAGCTTTGAGAAGGCCGGGGGTCTGAATCCATCCTCTACAAGAAAAACCACAATCAGCCCACTGGGTTAATCCTGCAGTCACCAGGTTCCTCTTCACCATCTGCAAAAAAACCAAACAATGCATGCACAACAGTGCTGCCAGTCAGTATCACATCAGTTAACATGGACCTTTCCCACAACATCCCCGACCTCAAACACACTGTTGCATTCCACTCAACTGCTCCACGCCAATTCCAGAGTCGGACGCTGTGGCTGTCATTGCTTCTGATGCCTAGGATACCAAGAGACACAAAATTACCGTTGCACTTGTGAGAAATCACCAGTCCCATGCTCCTCCTCTCTGCTACCCAGCTCACCTCAAACGCTCATCCAATTCCAAAGGCGGCCCGCACAGCATCTGCAAGATCACACAGAGAAACACTTCACTGAGTTGCCATGCAATACTTCGCTATTAGACGCCAACCCGGTCCACAGCCGCCTCACCTTCTCGGACCCCTCGTCAGCATGCGGCAGCATCGCCCCTCCGCGCCTGCATGCGGCACCTGCAGAAACCGAAGCAAAAAGGCACATGCTGAGATACTGCCCAAAACTGCAGCCTGCCCACACCGATTCGTGTCTCTCACTCCTTTACCTTGACAGCTCACCCACCCAGCCCCCATCAGCTTCAGTTGCCATCTTAAGGTTTGTGCACCACCTGTAAAACACAAACAACAAGGGTTGCTTACAACTTCACCAGCAATACACCACCTGAAACATGACCGCTACTTAAGCCCACCAATCACTGCTCACCTGCCCAAGTCAGCTCCGGTGCCCATATCACACATTGCTCCTCCCTTTGCACCTTCAAATTAAAAGAAACATAGAAATACCATAATGTAGTCATATAGCCACCAGTCACATCTTCCCTCTAATACCACGCACCAACCCACCTTCTTCTAGTGCTCCGCTCGCCTCTTGACCATCACCCTGCACAGCTCGTCCTTCTGCATCTGCAAAAACAATATTGAATGATTTACCCGGATGCAGAGCAATAGCTTAACAATTCCAGAGGACTTGTTTCAACGTAGGAATACTATCTAGAATCCGACTATACATACTCTCATTAAACAAAATTTAGAAGTCAAACATTTACCCCTACACATATAAGCCTTAACACCTTTGAGACTCAATCTGCTTCACTACCCCTGAACAGCCATTCCCACGTGGCTCAGCTCATCCCCATATAACATCATCAAAAGAGCTGTCCACAGAACCTGCCAACAGCTACTGAGTCCTAGATGACTGTTCAGCCATTGTCTCAACGGTCTAGGCACATCACCATATTAACCATAGACTCTTATGGCTATTCCACCTATACCCGACTCTACAACCCCGGGCAGGACAGCTCCAAGCCACATACGTGCACAGACCAACACTACACAACACTAAACTGCATGCCTCAAAGATGAGAGAAAAATCTCAGCAAGAAGAATGAGACCCAGATGGAAGACATCATCAGGCAAGACGACCTGCGGGACTGTGACGGTGACGTGAGGAGGCTCTGTGGCAACCCCACAGAGAGTAGAGCATCATGACCCGTGACAAGGAGTTGCTCTGAAAACTGAGCGGATGTACACACAAGAAGCCTGGCCTCAAGACCTGAGAACGTAAAGATGCAGGGAAACAATCCCAGTCCACGAAAACGTATGGCTATAGAGCAGAGCTGCTCAAAGAGACGGGAAGGATGCCACAAAAGATGACCGTCTGGAAACTTTGAGACATAAGACCGATCCACGCTTTCAGCTTGTAACACAAGGAAAAAGTGCCCTATTGGCGCTACACCAATGAGTAGAGGCATTCAAGATCCTAGGGATGGCGCTTGCGGCGTGTGCTGTGCTCCTCGAGCGCAAAGAGGACAGAGACCTGCAGAAGGCCTAAGACACAGAAGACAGACCACACAAACTACACAACAACAGACACAGGCTAGAACTGCCCTGCCCAGCACACACTAGCATCACGCTGATAAGTAACCTGCTCCCTTTATCTGCCCAAGGGGGACGGTCCTGGGACAGCCCTTTGCCCTAAGCAACTTTAAATGCACCTTCCTGCAGTTGGCAGCCTTGTCTCCTTGCCCCCTCCCCAGCCATCGTCCCTCAACTTAGCTTTGAGAGGGCCGGGAGTCTGAATGCATCCTTGACAAAACACACATTGGCTAGCTGATATTTTCCTGCAATCACCAGGTTCCCCTCCAGCATCTGAAAAAAAAAAAAAACAACTACAAAACAGCGTGCCAGCAGTAAGCATCATGACAGTGGACACCGCTCTCTTCCACAACACCCTCATCCTCACAAGAACCGTGGCATTGAACTTGCCTGCTCCACGCCAATTCCAGAGTCGGACGCTGTGGCCACCATTACTTGTGGCACGTTAAGATACCAAAGACACACAAGGTTAACATTGCATTTGTGAGAAATCACCAGTCCCATGCTCCTCCTCTCTGCTACCCAGCTCACCTCAAACGCTCATCCAATTCCAAAGGCGGCCCGCACAGCACCTGCAAGATCACACAGAAACACTTCACTGTCTTGCCATGTCATACTTCGCTATTAGACGCCAACCCGGCCCACAACCGCCTCACCTTCTCAGACCCCTTCGTCAGCACGCGGCAGCGTCGCCCCTTCGAGCCTGCGTGCGGCGCCTGCAAAAACCCAAGCAAAAAAGCACATGCAGAGATACTGCCCAAAACTGCAGCCTGCCCACAGTGACTCCTATCACCCCCTCATTGACCTCGGCCACTCAGCTGTCCAGCCTCCGTCATTTTGGGTTGCCACATTGAAGCTTGCGCACCACCTGTAAAACACAAACAACAAGGGTTGCTTACAACTTCACCAGCAACACACCACCTGAAAAATAACCGCTACTTCAGCCCGCCAATCACCACTCACTTTGGCCGAGTCAGCTCCGGTGCCCATATCCCATATTGCTCCTCCCTTTGCCCCTTCAAATTAAAAAATAGAAACACCATAATGTAGTCATATAGCCACCAGTCACATCTTCCCTCTAATACCACGCACCAACCCTCCTGCTTCTAGTGCTCCGCTCGTTCCTCTGCATCTGCAAAAATGATATTGAATGAGTCACCCGGATGCAGAGCGATAGCCTAACAATTGCAGAGGACTTCTGGCCATGTAAGCATACCATCTAGAATCCAACTATACTTCCTGCCATTAAACAAATTTTATAAATCAAACATTAAGCCGTACACATACAAGCCTTAATGCCTTTGAGATTCAATTTCCTTCACTACCCCTGAACAGCACCTCCCACATGGCTCAGCTCATCCCCATAAAACATTATCGAAAGAGCTGTCCACACAGCCTGCCAACAGCCACTGAGACCTAGATGACCGTACAACCATTGCCTCAACAGTCTACGCATATCAACGTATTAACCATAGACTCTTATGGCTATTCCACCTCCCCCTGACTCTACACCCCCCAGGCAGGGCAGCTCCAAGCCAAACACACACACGCACAGACTGACGCTACATGGAACCCTACAAAAAACGCACCTCAAAGAGGAGAGAAAACTCTCGGCAAGAAGAATGACACCCAGATAGAAGTCGCTGTCAGGCAAGACGACCTGTGGGACCATAACGGTGACATGAGAAGGCTCTGGGGCAACCCCAGAAAAAGGAGCAGAACCTCACGGCCCGTGACAAGAAGATACTCTCAAAACTGAAAGGATGTACAAGGAAGAAGCCTGGCCTCAAGACCAAAGAGCCTAAGGATGCAGGGAAGCAATCCCACTCCATGAAAACAGATGGCTAGAGAGAAGAGCTGCTCACACAGCCGGGAAGGATGCCGCAAAAGATGACCGTCTGGAAACTTCAAGACACAAGACCGATCCACGCTTTCAGCTTGTAATGCAAGAAAAGAAGTGCCTCTCGAGTGCTATGCTGATGAGTGGAAGCATTCAAGACCTTAGGGATGGCACCCGTGCCCCTCAAGCGCCAACAACCATGAGGACATCGAGACCTGAGGAAGGCCTAAGACACAGAAGACAGACCACACAAACTACACAACAACAGACACAGGCTGGAACTGCCCTGCCCAGCATCATAGTGAAGAGTAGACAGCTCCCTTTAATGCCCAAGGGGGACTGTTCCTGGACAGCCCTTTGCCCTAAGTAACTTTAAATGCACCTCCCTACAGTTGCCAACCTTGTCTCCTTGCCCCCTCCCCAGCCATCATCCCTCAACTTAGCTTTCAGAGGGCCGGGGATCTGAATCCATCCTTGAGAAAACACACATTGGATAGCTGATATTTTCCTGCAGTCACCAGGTTCCTCTTCAGTATCTGGAAAAAAAACACAACACACACACCAGCAGTAAGCATCATGACAGTAGACACCCCTCTCTTCCACAACACCCTCATCCTCACAAGAGCCGTGGCATTGAACTTGCCTGCTCCACGCCAATTCCAGAGTCGAACACCATTACTTGTGGCACCTAAGATACCAAAGACACACAAGGCTAACATTGCATTTGTGAGAAATCACCAGTCCCATGCTCCTCCTCTCTACTGCCCAGCTCACCTCAAAGGCTCATCCAATTCCAAAGGCGGCCCGCACAGCACCTGCAAGATCACACAGAGAAACACTTCACTGAGTTGCCATGCAATACTTCGCTATTAGACGCCAACCCGGCCCACAACCGCCTCACTTTCTTGGACCCCTCGTCAGCATGTGGCAGCATCGCCCCTTCAAGCCTGCGTGCGGCACCTGCAGAAACCCAAGCAAAAAGGCACATACTGAGATACTGCCCAAAACCGCAGCCTGCCCACACCGATTCGTGTCTCTCACTCCTTTACCTTGACAGCTCACCCACCTGGCCTCCATCACCTTCGGTTGCCACGTTAAGGTTTGTGCACCACCTGTAAGACCCAAACAACAAGGCTTGCTTATAACTTCACCAGCAATACGACACCTGAAAAATAACCGCTACTTAAGCCCACCAACCACCACTCACCTTGCCCGAGTCAGCTCCAGTGCCCGTATCCCACGTTACTCCTCCCTTTGCACCTTCAAATTAAAAAAATTACCATAATGTAGTCATACAGCCACCAGTCACATCGTCCCGCTAATACCATGCAACAACCCACCTTCTTACGGCGCTCCACTCGCCTCTCCTACGTCACCCTTTGGTGCGTGGCTTGTCCCTCTGCATCTGAAAAAGCAATAACGTCGAAGAAGTCACCCAGTTGCAGAGCAATAGCTTAACAATTCCAGAAGTCATCTTTCCATTTAGGAATACCATTAAGAATCCAACAATACATCCTGCCGTTAAAAAAAAAAACACCACACCCAAACAACCCACAACCTTTAAGGCCCAAACATATAAGCATTAACACCTTGGAGATTCAATCTGCTTTACTACCCCTGACCAGCCCCTCCCACACAGCTCTGCTCCTCCCCATTAAACACCATTGAAAGAGCTGTCCACACAACCTGCTGATGGCTACTCAATCTGAGATGACTGTACAACCTTTGCCTCAACAGTGTAGGCACATCAACATATTAACCATACACTCTTATGGCTTATTCCACCTCCCCCTGACTCTACACCACCAGGCAAGGCAGCTCCAAGCCAAACACACACATGCACAGAACAACCCTATAGAGAACCCTACAAACAATGCGCCTCAAAGAGGAGAGAAAACTCTCGGCAAGAATGACGACACCCAAACGGAAGACACCGTTCAGGCGAGACGATGCATGGGACCGTGACAGTGATGCAAGGAGGCTCTGGGGCAACCCCAGAAAAAGGAGTAGAACCTCACGGCCCATGACAAGCAGTTGCTCTCAAAACTGAGAGGATGGATGCACAAGAAGCCTGGCCTCAAGACCTAAGAATGTAAGGATGCAGGGAAACAATCCCAGTCTGCAAAAATGGACATCTAGAGAGCAGAGCTGCTCCCGCAGCCAAGAAGGATACCACAAAAGAGGAGTGTCCAGAAAGTTCTGAGACGCAGGACCAATCCACACTCTAAGCTTGTAACACAAAAGAAGCGGCATCCAATTGGTGCTACACCGATGAGTACAGATAGTCAAGATCCTAGCGATGGCACCCGACATGCGCGCTGTGCTCTGAGCGCAAAGAGGACATTGAGACCTGAGGAAGGCCTAAGACACAGAAGACAGACCACACAAACTACACAACAACAGACACAGGCTGGAACTGCCCTGCCCGGCTCACGCTAGCATCACACTGATAAGTAACCCGCTCCCTTTAACTGCCCAAGGGGGACGGTACCTGGACAGCCCCCTGCCCTACACTATCTTTAAAACCCCTTCATGCAATTGCCAACCTGGTCCCCTCCCTCCCTCGACCCACCACCAGCGCCAGTGCCTCAACTTAGCTTTTAGAGGGCCAGGAATCTGAATCCATTCTCTACAAGGAAAAACCACAATCAGCCCACTGGGTTAACCCTGCAGTCACCAGTTCCTCTTCACCATCTGCAAAAAAAAAAAAAAAACAAACGATGCATGCACAACAGTGCCACCAGTCAGTGTCACATCAGTCAACATGGACCTTTCCCACAACATCCCCCGCCTGAGACACACCATTGCATTCCACTCACCTGCTCCACACCAATACCAGACTCAGATGCAGCAGCTGTCATCGCTTCTGATGCCTAGAATACCAAGAGACACAAAATTACCGTTGCACTTGCCAGAAACCCCTAGCCCCATGCTCCTCTTCTCTACTACCCAGCTCACCTCAAATGCTCATCTAGTTCCAAAGGCGGCCAGCTCGACACCTGCAAAACCACAAAGAAACACTTCAGTTGCCATGTAATACTTCGCTATTAGACACCCACCCGGCCCACAACCACCCCACCTTCTCAGACCCCTCGTCAGCATGCGGCAGCATCGCCCCTCCGAGCCTGCGTGCGGCACCTGCAGAAACCCAAGCAAAAAGGCACATGCTGAGATACTGCCCAAAACCGCAGCCTGCCCACACCAATACGTGTCTCTCACTCCTTTACCTTGACAGCTCACCCACCTGGCCTCCGTCACCTTCGATTACCATGTTGAGGTTTGTGCACCACCTGTAAGACCCAAACAACAAGGCTTGCTTATAACTTCACCAGCAGTACGACACCTGGAAAATAACCGCTACTTAAGCCCACCAACCACCACTCACCTTGCCCGAGTCAGCTCCAGTGCCCGTATCCCACGTTACTCCTCCCTTTGCACCTTCAAATTAAAAAAATTACCATAATGTAGTCATACAGCCACCAGTCACATCGTCCCGCTAATACCATGCAACAACCCACCTTCTTACGGCGCTCCACTCGCCTCTCCTACGTCACACCCTTTGGTGCGTGGCTTGTCTCTCTGCATCTGAAAAAGCAATAACGTCGAAGAAGTCACCCACTTGCAGAGCAATAGCTTAACAATTCCAGAAGTCATCTTTCCATTTAGGAATACCATTAAGAATCCAACAATACATCCTGCCGTTAAAAAAAAAAACACCACACCCAAACAACCCACAACCTTTAAGGCCCAAACATATAAGCATTAACACCTTGGAGATTCAATCTGCTTTACTACCCCTGACCAGCCCCTCCCACACAGCTCTGCTCCTCCCCATGAAACACCATTGAAAGAGCTGTCCACACAACCTGCTGATAGCTACTCGATCTGAGATGACTGCGCAACCTTTGCCTCAACGGTCTAGGCATATCAACATATTAAGCACAGACTCTTATGGCTATTCCACCTCCCCCTGACTCTACACCCCCAGGCAGGGCAGCTCCAAGCCAAAATCACACATGCACAGACAGACACTATATAGAACCCTACAAACAACGCGCCTCAGAGGAGAGAAAACTCTCGGCAAGAAGAATGACACCCGGACAGAAGACAACATCGGCCAAGAAGACGCATGGGACCGTGATGGTGACGTGAGGAGGCTCTGGGGCAACCCCAGAAAAAGAGTAGAACATCATGGCCTGTGACAAGAAGTTGCTCTCAAAATTAAGCAGATTTACACACAAGAAGCCAGGCCTCAAGACCAAAAAATGTAAGGATGCAGGGAAACAATCCCAGTCTGCAAAAATGGACATCTAGAGAACAGATCTGCTCCTGCAGCCAAGAAGGATGCCGCAAAAGAGGAGTGTCCAGAAAGTTCTGAGACGTAGGACCAATCCACACTAAGCTTGTAACACAAAAGAAGCAGCATCCGATGGGTGCTACACCGATGAGTACAGACAGTCAAGATCCTAGGGATGGCACCCGAGGTGCATGCTGTGCTCCTCGAGCACAAAGAGGACATCGAGACCTGAGGAAGGCCTAAGACACAGAAGACAGACCACACGAACTACACAACAACAGACACAGGCTGGAACTGCCCTGCCCAGCACACGCTAGCATCACGCTGAAGAGTAACTCGCTACCTTTAACTGCCCAAAAGTGGCTGTTCCTGGACAGCTCTTTGCTCTAAGTAGCTTTAAATGCACCTTCCTGCAGTTGACAGCCTTGTCTCCTTGCCCCCTTTCCCAGCCATCATCCCTCAACTTAGCTTTCAGAGGGCCGGGGGTCTGAATCCATCCTTGACAAAAAACACATTGGCTAGCTGATATTTTCCTGCAGTCACCAGGTTCCCCTTCAGTATCTGAAGAAAAAAAAACCAACACACACACCAGCAGTAAGCATCATGACAGTAGACACTGCTCTCTTCCACAACACCCTCATCCGCACAAGAGCCGTGGCATTGCACTTGCCTTCTCCACAGCGATTCCAGAGTCGGACGCCATTACCTGTGGCATGTAAGATACCAAAGACGCACAAGGTTAACATTGCATTTGTGAGAAATCACCAGTCCCATGCTCCTCCTCTCTGCTACCCAGCTCACCTCAAATGCTCATCCAATTCCAAAGGCAGCCCGCACACCACCTGCAAGATTACAGAGTGACTTGCGGAAACCGGACTCCGCAATCTGTGAGATTGTAAAGTAGGTATGTTTATTCAGCGCTGGGCAGCACGGGGGGTAGTCCCACCAAAATCGTGCGCGCCTCAATGCGGCACTCACCATAAATATATACAGTAAAATATTACATATTCATAAAGTTTTGTAATATGCCTATACATATGCATGACCTGTCCCCGGTTTGTATTAAAATGAGTTCCAAGAAGTCATTTCCATAGACCCCTCCCATCTGCGCTTGCGCATTGCCTCCTAGTGGTGGTCGTCGGGGGTCGTGGGGATGAAGGCTGATAGTTCCTCTTCGTCACCGCTAGTAACCTTTTGTTCTTGCGCAGGCTCAGTTGTCTTCTTACTTTTGTCCATACCGCAGGGTCAGTTTTAGCTGGCTTCTTGAGACAAGTTTTTAGTCTTTATCAGGAGCTGTCCTTGTGAGGCGCCTCAGTTAATTTACACCATAGCTAAGTCGGCCTTATCAGGCTGAGCCGGCCTTGTGAGGAACAAAGTATCAAGCCCCTACCTACTGATTCAATCTTCTAACTACTATTAATCATTCAACTACTAAAATTCCTTAATCCCTTGTCTCAAGAGAAACACTTCACTGCGTTGCCATGTAATACTTCGCTATTAGACGCCAACCCGGCCCACAACCGCCTCACCTTCTCAGACCCCTTCGTCAGCATGTGGCAGCATCGCCCCTTCGAGCCTGTGTGCGGCGCCTGCAAAAACCCAAGCAAAAAAGCACATGCAGAGATACTGCCCAAAACTGCAGCCTGCCCACAGTGACTCCTATCACCCCCTCATTGACCTCGGCCACTCAGCTGTCCAGCCTCCATCATTTTGGGTTGCCACATTGAAGCTTGCGCACCACCTGTAAAACACAAACAACAAGGGTTGCTTACAACTTCACCAGCAACACACCACCTGAAAAATAACCGCTACTTCAGCCCGCCAATCACCACTCAACCTTGGCCAAGTCAGCTCCAGTGCCCATATCCCATATTGCTCCTCCCTTTGCCCCTTCAAATTAAAAAATAGAAACACCATAATGTAGTCATATAGCCACCAGTCACATCTTTCCTCTAATACCACGCACCAACCCTCCTGCTTCTAGTGCTCCGCTCGTCCCTCTGCATCTGCAAAAATGATATTGAATGAGTCACCCGGATGCAGAGCGATAGCCTAACAATTGCAGAGGACTTCTGTCCATGTAAGCATACCATCTGGAATCCAGCTATACTTCCTGCCATTAAACAAATTTTATAAATCAAACATTAAGCCGTACACATACAAGCCTTAATGCCTTTGAGATTCAATTTCCTTCACTACCCCTGAACAGCACCTCCCACATGGCTCAGCTCATCCCCCTAAAACATTATCGAAAGAGCTGTCCACACAGCCTGCCAACGGCTACTAGTCTGAGATGACCGTACAACCATTGCCTCAACAGTCTAGGCTTATCAACGTATTAACCGTAGACTCTTATGGCTATTCCACCTCCCCCTGACTCTACACCCCCCAGGCAGGGCAGCTCCAAGCCAAACACACACACGCACAGACTGACACTACATGGAACCCTACAAAAAACGCACCTCAAAGAGGAGAGAAAACTCTCGGCAAGAAGAATGACACCCAGATAGAAGTCGCTGTCAGGCAAGACGACCTGTGGGACCATAACGGTGACATGAGAAGGCTCTGGGGCAACCCCAGAAAAAGGAGTAGAACCTCACGGCCCGTAACAAGAAGATACTCTCAAAACTAAGAGGATGTACAAGCAAGAAGCCTGGCCTCAAGACCAAAGAGCCTAAGGATGCAGGGAAGCAATCTCAGTCCGTGAAAACGGACGGCTAGAAAGAAGAGCTGCTCACACAGCCGGGAAGGATGCCGCAAAAGATGACTGTCTGGAAACTTCAAGACACAAGACCAATCCACGCTTTCAGCTTGTAATGCAAGAAAAGAAGTGCCTCTCAGGTGCTATGCTGATGAGTGGAAGCATTCGAGACCTTAGGGATGGCACCCGTGCCCCTCCAGCGCCAACAGCAATGAGAACATCAAGACCTGAGGAAGGCCTAAGGCACAGAAGACAGACCACACAAACGACACAACAGCAGACACAGGCTGGAATTGCCCTGCCCAGCATCATAGTGAAGAGTAGACAGCTCCCTTTAATGCCCAAGGGGGACTGTTCCTGGACAGCCCTTTGCCCTAAGTAACTTTAAATGCACCTCCCTACAGTTGCCAACCTTGCCTCATTGCCCCCTCCCCAGCCATCATCCCTCAACTTAGCTTTGAGCGGGCTGGGGGTCTGAATCCAACCTTGACAAAACACACATTGGATAGCTGATATTTTCCTGCAGTCACTGGGTTCCTCTTCAGTATCTGGAAAACAAAAAAACCAACACACACACCAGCAGTAAGCATCATGACAGTAGACACCACACTCTTCCACAACACCCTCATCCTCACAAGAGCCGTGGCATTGAACTTGCCTGCTCCACGCCAATTCCAGAGTCGAACACCATTACTTGTGGCACCTAAGATACCAAAGACACACAAGGCTAACATTGCATTTGTGAGAAATCACCAGTCCCATGCTCCTCCTCTCTACTGCCCAGCTCACCTCAAATGCTCATCCAATTCCAAAGGCAGCCAGCACAGCTCCCGCAAAACCAAAAGGTAAATGGTTAACCAAGATGCTGTTTAATACTTAGCTATTAAATGGAGACCCAGCCAACAACCTCCTCACCTGCAAAACACAAACACCAACCTCCTCATCTGCAAAACACAAACACCAATGCATGCACAACAATGCCGTCTGTCAGCATCACATCGTTCAACGTGGACCTTTCCCCCAACATCCCTCACCTGAGACATGCTGTGGCATTCCGCTCACCTGCTCCACGCCGATTCTAGTATCAGATGCTGCGGCTGTCATCGCTTGTGGCGCATATGATACCAAGAGACACGAAATCACCAGTCCCATGCTCCTCCTCTCTACTACCCAGCTCACCTCAAACGCTCGTCCAATTCCAAAGGTGGCCCGCACAGCACCTGCAAGATCACGGAGAAGCTTCACGGAGTTGCTATGTAATACTTTGCTATGAGACCCCAAGCCCAGAAACAACTGCCTCACCTTCTCAGGCCCCTTGTCAGCACGCAGCAGTGGTGCCTCTACGAGCCTGCATGAAGCACCTGCAAAAACCCAAGCAGAGGCACATGCTGAGATACTGCCCAAAACTGCAGCCTGCCCACACCGATTCGTGTCTCTCACTCCTTTACCTTGACAGCTCACCCACCTGGCCTCTGTCAGCTTCGGTTGCTGTGTTAACATTTGTGCACCACCTGTAAGACCCAAACAACATGGGTTGCTTATAACTTCACCAGCAATACGACACCTGAAAAATGACCGCTACTTCAGCCCACCAATCACTGCTCACCTTGCCTGAGTCAGCTCCACTGCCCATATCCCACATTGCTCCTCCCTTTGCACCCTCAAAAAAAAAGACCCATGTCGTCATATCACCACCAGTCACATAGTCTCTCTAATACCATGCAACAACCCACCTTCTTATGGCACTCCACTCGCCTCTCCTACGTCACCCTTTGGTGTGTGGCTTGTCCCTCTGCATCTGAAAAAGCAATAATATCAAATGAGTCACCCAGTTACAGAGCAATAGCTTACCAATTACAGAAGTCTTGTCTCCATTTAGGAATATCATTAAGAATCCAACAATACATCCTGCCGTTAAAAAAAAAAACAACACCCAAACAACACACAACCTTTAAGCCACAAACATATAAGCATTAACACCTTTGAGATTCAATGTGCTTTACTACCTGACCAGCCCCTCCCACATGGCTCAGCTCTTCCCCATAAAACACCATTGAAAGAGCTGTCCACACAACCTGCTGATGGCTACTTGATCTGAGATGACTGTACAACTGTTGCCTCAGACTACCCATAGACTCTTATGGCTATTCCACCTACCCCTGACTCTACACTCCCAGGCAGGGCAGCTCCAAACCACACGCACAGACCGACACTACATGGAACCCTACAAAAAACACGCCTTAAAGAGGAGAGAAAACTCTTGGCAAGAAGAATGACACCCAGATAGAAGACGCTGTTGGGAAGATGACCTGTGGGACCATAATGGTGACATGAGGAGGCTCTGGGGCAACCCCAGAAAAAGGAGTATAACCTTATGGCCCGTGACAAGAAGACACTCTCAAAACTGAGAGGATGTACAAGCAAGAAGCCTGGCCTCAAGACCAAGGAGCCTAAAGATGCAGGGAAGAATTCCCAGTCCGTGAAAACGGACAGCTAGAGAGCAGAGCTGCTCATGCAGCCAAGAAGGATGCCGCAAAAGATGACTGTCTGGAAACTTCGAGACACGAGACCGGATCCACGCTTTCAGCTTGTAATGCAAGAAAAGAAGTGCCTCTGGGGTGCTATGCTGATGAGTGCAGGCATTCGAGACCTTAGGGATGGCACCCGTGCCCCTCAAGCGCAAAGAGCAATAAGGACATCGAGACCTGTGGAAGGCCTAAGACACAGAAGACAGACCACACAAACTACACAACAACAGACACAGGCTGGAACTGCCCTGCCTAGCCTCATGCTGAAGAGTAACCTGCTTCCTTTAGCTGCCCAAAGCAGACTGTTCCTGGACAGCCCTTTGCCCTAAGTAACTTTAAATGCACCTTCCTGCAGTTGCCAACCTTGTCTCCTTGCCCCCTCCCCAGCCATCATCCCTCAACTTAGCTTTCAGAGGGGCAGGGGTGTGAATAAATCCTTGACAAAAAACACATTGGCTAGCTGATATTTTCCTGCAGTCACCAGGTTCCTCTTCAGTATCTGAAAAAAAAAAACCAACACACACACCAGCAGTAAGCATCATGACAGTAGACACCCCTCTCTTCCACAACACCCTCATCCTCACAAGAACCGTGGCATTGCGCTTGCCTGCTCCATGCCAATTCCACAGTCGGGCACCATTACTTGTGGCACCTAAGATACCAAGACACACGAAGTTAACATTGCATTTGTGAGAAATCACCAGTCCCACGCTCCTCCTCTCTACTACCCAGCTCACCTCAAACTCTCATCCAATTCCAAAGGCAGCCCGCACAGCGCCTGCAAGATCACGGAGAAGCATAACGGAGTTGCTATGTAATACTTCGCTATTAGACACCAACCCCACCCACAACTGCCTCACCTTCTCAGGCCCCTTATCAGCAAACAGCGGTGGTGCCTCTACGAGCCTGCATGAAGTACCTGCAAAAACCCAAGCAAAAAGGCACATGCTGAGATACTGCCCAAAACTGCAGCCTGCCCACACCAATACGTATCTCGCACTCCTTTACCTTGACAGCTCACCCACCCAGCCCCCATCAGCTTCAGTTGCCATCTTAAGGTTTGTGCACCACCTGTAGACCCGAACAACATGGGTTGCTTGTAACTTCACCAGCAGTACAACACCTGAAAAATAACCGCTACTTAAGCCCACCAATCACCACTCACCTTGCCAGAGTCAGCTCCAGTGCCCATATCCCACGTTACTCCTCCCTTTGCACCTTCAAATTAAAGGAAACATAGAAATACCATAATGTAGTCATATAGCCACCAGTCACATCTTCCCTCTAATACCACCCACCAACCCACCTTCTTCTAGTGCTCCGCTCACGTCTTGACCATCACCCTGCACAGCTCGTCCTTCTACATCTGCAAAAACAATATTAAATGAGTCACCCGGATGCGGAGCAATAGCTTAACAATTCCAGAGGACTTGTTTCAACGTAGGAATACTATCTAGAATCCGACTGTACATACTGTCATTAAACAAAATTTAGAAGTTAAACATTTACCCCTACACATATAAGCCTTAACACCTTTGAGACTCAATCTGCTTCACTTCCCCTTAACAGCCATTCCCACGTGGCTCAGCTCATCACCATAAGACATCATTAAAAGAGCTGTCCACACAGCCTGCCAACAGCTACTGAGTCCTAGATGACTGTACAACCATTGCCTCAATGGTCTAGGCACATCAACATATTAACTGTAGACTCTTATGGCTATTCCACCTATACCCGACTCTACAACCCCGGGCAGGGCTGCTCCAAGCCACACACGTGCACAGACCAACACTACACAACACTAAACTGCATGCCTCAAAGATGAGAGAAAAATCTCAGCAAGAAGAATGAGACCCAGACAGAAGACTTCATCAGGCAAGACGACCTGCGGGACTGTGACGGTGACGTGAGGAGGCTCTGTGGCAACCCCAGAGAGAGTAGAGCATCATGAGCCATGACAAGGAGTTGCTCTCAAAACTGAGAGGATGTATACACAAGAAGCCTGGCCTCAAGACCTGAGAACGTAAAGATGCAGGGAAACAATCCCAGTCCACGAAAACGTATGGCTATAGAGCAGAGCTGCTCACACAGCCGGGAAGGATGCCGCAAAATATGACCATCTGGAAACTTCGAGACACAAGACCGATCCACGCTTTCAGCTTGTAACACAAGGAAAAAGCGCCCTATTGGCGCTACACCAATGAGTAGAGGCATTCAAGATCCTAGGGATGGCGCTTGCGGCGTGTGCTGTGCTCCTCGAGCGCAAAGAGGACATTGAGACCTGAGGAAGGCCTAAGACACAGAAGACAGACCACACAAATTACACAACAACAGACACAGGCTGGAACTGCCCTGCCCAGCACACACTAGCATCACGCTGATAAGTAACCTGCTCCCTTTATCTGCCCAAGGGGGATGGTCCTGGGACAGCCCTTTGCCCTAAGCAACTTTAAATGCACCTTCCTGCAGTTGGCAGCCTTGTCTCCTTGCCCCCTCCCCAGCCATCATCCCTCAACTTAGCTTTCAGAGGGCCAGGGGTCTGAATCCATCCTTGACAAAAAACACATTGGCTAGCTGATATTTTCCTGCAATCACCAGGTTCCTCTTCAGTATCTGAAGAAAAAAAAACTACAAAACAGCATACCAGCAGTAAGCATCATAACAGTAGATGCCGCTCTCTTTCACAACACCCTCATCCTCAAAAGAGCCATGGCATTGAACTTGCCTGCTCCTCGCCAATTCCAGAGTCAGATGCTGCGGCCACCATTACTTCTGACACCTAAGATACCAAGACACACAAAGTTAACATTGCATTTGTGAGAAATCACCAGTCCCATGCTCCTCCTCTCTACTACCCAGCTCACCTCAAATGCTCATCCAATTCCAAAGGCGGCCCGCACGGCACCTGCAAAGCCACAGAGAAACACTTCACTGAGTTGCCATGCAATACTTCGCTATTAGACACCAAGCCAGCCCACAATCGCCTCACCTTCTCAGGCCCTTTCGTCAGCATGTGGCAGCATCGCCCCTTCAAGCCTGCGTGCGGCACCTAAAAACCCAAGCGAAAAAGCACATGCAGAGATACTGCCCAAAACTGCAGCCTACCCATAGTGTTTCCTATCACCCTCTCATTGACCTTGGCCACTAGCTGTCCAGCCTCCATCATTTTGGGTTGCCCTGTTGAAGGTTGCGCACCACCTGTAAAACACAAACGACAAGGGTTGCTTACAACTTCACCAGCAATACAACACCTGAAACATAACCGCTACTTCAGCCCACCAAACACCACCCACCTTGGCCGAGTCAGCTCGGCCCATATCCCACATAGCTCATCGCTTTGCCCCTTCAAATTGAAAAACAGAAATACCATATTGTAGTCATATAGCCAGCAGTTGCATCTTCCCTCTAATAACACCTACCAACCCTCCTTCTTCTAGTGCTCCGCTCATCCCTCTGCATCTGCAAAAACGATATTGAATGAGTCACCGGGATGCAGAGCAATAGCTTAACAATTGCAGAGGACTTGTTTCCATGTAGGAATACCATCTAGAATCCAACTATACTTCCTGCCATTAAACAAATTTTATAAATCAAACATTAAGCCGTACACATACAAGCCTTAACGCCTTTGAGATTCAATTTCCTTCACCAACCCTACACAGCACCTCCCACATGGCTCAGCTCATCCCCATAAATCATCATCTAATGATCTGTCCACACAGCCTGCCAACAGCCACTGAGTCCTAGATGACTGTACAACCGTTGCCTCAACGGTCTAGGCATATCAATGTATTAACCATAGACTCTTATGGCTATTCCACCTCCCCCTGACTCTACACCTCCAGGCAGGGCAGCTCCAAGCCACACAAACACATGCACAGACCAACGCTACATGGAACCCTAAAAACAATGCGCCTCAAAGAGGAGAGAAAACTCTCGGCAAGAAGAATAACACCTGAATGGAAGACGCCATTTGGCAAGACAATGCATGAGACCATGACAGCGATGTGAAGAGGCTCTGTGGTAACCCCAGAAAGAGTAGAACATCATGGCCCATGATAAGAAGTTATTCTCTAAACAGAGAGGATGTACACACAAGAAGCCTGGCCTCAAGACCTGAGAATGTAAGGATGCAGGGAAGAAATCTCAGTCCGTGAAAACAGGCAGCTAGAGAGCAGAGCTGCTCACACAGCCGGGGAAGATGCCGCAAGAGATGACCGTCCAGAAACTTCCAGAGACACAAGACCAATCTACGCTTTAAGCTTATAACACAGGGAAAAAGTGCCTGATTGGCGCTATGCCAACAAGTACAGGCATTCAAGATCCTAGAGATGGCACCAGACGCGTGTGCTGTGCTCCTCAAGCACAAAGAGGACATCAAGACCTGCAGAAGGCCTAAGACACAGAAGACAGACCACACAAACTACACAACAACAGACACAGGCTAGAACTGCCCTGCCCTAGCCTCATGCTGATGAGTAACCCGCTCCTTTTAAATGCCCAAAGGGGACTGCTCCTGGACAGCCCTTTGCCCTACATAAACTTTAAATGCACCTCCCTGCACTTGCCAACCTTGTCTCCTTGCCCCCTCCCCAGCCATCGTCCCTCAACTTAGCTTTCAGAGGGCTGGGAGTCTGAATGCGTCCTGACAAAAAACGCATTGGCTAGCTGATATTTTCCTGCAATCACCAGGTTCCTCTTCAGTATCTGAAGAAAAAAAAAAAAACAAACAACAACTACAAAACAGCATACCAGCAGTAAGCACCATGACAATAGATGCCGCTCTCTTCCACAACACCCTCATCCTCACAAGAGCCATGGCATTGAACTTGCCTGTTCCACGCCAATTCCAGAGTCGGACGCTGCGGCCACCATTACTTGTGGCACCTAAGATATCAAGGCACACAAAGTTAACATTGCATTTATGAGAAATCACCAGTACCATGCTCCTCCTCTCTGCTGCCCAGCTCACCTCAAATGCTCATCCAATTCCAAAGGCAGCCCGCACAGTACCTGCAAGATCACAGAGAAACACTTCACTGAGTTGCCATGCAATACTTCGCTATTAGACACCAACCCGGCCCACAACCACCCCACCTTCTCAGACCCCTCGTCAGCATGCGGCAGCATCGCCCCTCCGAGCCTGCGTGCGGCACCTGCAGAAACCCAAGCAAAAAGGCACATGCTGAGATACTGCCCAAAACCGCAGCCTGCCTACTCGATCTGAGATGTCTGTGCAACCTTTGCCTCAACGGTCTAGGCATATCAACGTATTAACCACCGACTCTTATGGCTATTCCACCTCCCCCTGACTCTACACCTCCAGGCAGGGCTGCTCCAAGCCAAACACACACATGCACAGACCAACGCTATACAGAACCCTACGAACAACGCGCCTCAAAGAGGAGAGAAAACTCTTGGCAAGAGTGACACCTAAACGGAAGACGCCATCAGGCAAGAAGACCTGCAGGGCTGTGACGTGAGGATGCTCTATGGCAACACCACAGAAAGAGTGGAACATCATGGCTTGTGACAAGGAGTTGCTTTCAAAACTGAGAGGATGTACACACAAGAAGCCTGGCCTCAAGACTTGAGAACGTAAGGATGCGGGGAAACAATCCCAGTCTGCAAAAATGGATGTCTAGAGAGCAGAGCCGCTCACACAGCCGGGAAGGATGCCGCAAGAGATGACCATCCGGAAACTTCAAGACACAAGAACGATCCATGCTTTAAGCTTGACGCAAGAAAAAAGACTGATGGGCACTATGCCGATGAGTATGGGCGTTTGAGACCCTAGGGATAGTGGCTGAGGCACATGCTGTGCCCCTTGAGTGCAAAGAGCAATTAGGACGTTGAGACCCAGGAATGTTTAAGACACAGAAGACAGACCACACAAACTACACAACAACAGACACAGGCTGGAACTGCCCTGCCCGGCTCACGCTAGCATCATGCTGATAAGTAACCTGCTCCCTTTAACTGCCCAAGGGGGACTGTCCCTGGACAGCCCCCTACCCTACACTATCTTTAAAACCCCTTCAGGCAATCGCCAACCCGGTCTCCGCCCTCCCTTGGTGCCATGCCGGTGCCCCAACTTAGCTTTAGGAGGGTCAGAATTCTGAACCCATCCTCAACAAGGGAAACCACAGCCAGCCCACTGGATGAATCCAGGTTCCTCTTCATCATCTGCAAAGACAAGCCAATCCACAGGTAACTCTGCTGTCAGTCAGCAGCACATCGATCCACAGGGACCCTTCCCACAACATCCCCCACCTCAGACACGCCATGGGGATCTGCTCACCTGCTCCCCGCCAATTCCAGGGTCTGACGCTGCAGCCGTTGTCGCTTCTGACGCCTAGGATACCGACAGACAAAGTTACCATTGCACTTGCCGGAAATCACCAGCCCCGCGCTCCTCCCCTGTACTACCCAGCTCACCTCAAACACTCCTCCAATGCCAAAGGCAGCCCGCACAGGACCTGCAAAACTAGACTGAAACACTGTACTGAGTTGCCATATAATACTTTCCCATCAGACACCAACCCGGCCCACAACTGCCTCACCTGCAAGGACCTCTTGGCAGCGGCGGGGCCCCACGGAGCAGCGCCTGCAAAAAAAAACAAGCAAAAAGGCACATGAGGAGATACGGCCCAAAACTGCAGCCCGCCCACACCAATCCCTGTCTTGCACTCCTTTACCTGGACAGCTCGCCGCCTCTGGCCTCCATCAGCTTGGGGCACCACGCCGAGGTTGGCGCACCACCTGTAAGGCCCAAACAACATGGGTTGCTTATGACTTCACCAGCAATTCAACACCTGAAAGATAACCGCTACTTCAACCCACCAATCAGTGCTCACCCACTCACCCCGCCCGAGTCAGCTCCCATGGCCGTATCCCACATCACTCCTTGTTTTGTACCTTCAAATTAAAAAAGGAAAAAGGAAAACAAAAACACAAAACCAAAAGTTAATCATATAGCCACCAGTCACATCTTCCCTCTAATACCACACACCAACCCACCTTCTTACGGCGATCCGCCCGCCTCTCCTCCATTGCCCTTTGCCGGGCAGCTGGTCCCTCTGCATCTGCAAAAACAAAAGTGTCGAACTAGTCACCCGGTTGCAGAGCGATACGGGAACAAGTCCAGAGGACTCCTTTCCATTTAGGAACACCATCTAGAATCCCACTATACGTCCCGCCACTAAAAAACCCACACCAACCCACAACCTTTAGGCCCCACCCATACAAGCCTTTCAGATTGAATCTGCTTCACTACCCCTGAAGAGCCCCTCCCACTCACCCGGGCTCATCCTCATAAAAAACTGTTGAAAGAGTTGACCACACAACCCGCCGACAGCTACTGCGTCCAAGACGGCCATATGACTTTTGCGCCCACCATCTAGGCATACCGACATACTGACCACAAACTCCTATGGCTATTCCACCTACCCCTGACTCTACGCCCCCGGGCAGGGCGGCTCCAAGCCAAACACACACAAGCACACACCGACACTGCACGGAACGCTACAAACACCGCACCTCAAAAGCGAGAGAAAACTCTCAGCGAGAAGGACACCCGGACGGAAGACGCCATTGGGCAAGACGACTGTCGGGACCGTGACGGTGACATGAGGCAGCTCCACAGCAAACCCAGAGAAAGAGCAGAACATCATGGCCCGCGACGAGAAGTTACACTCAGAACTGAGAGGATGTATGCACAAGAAGCCGGCCAGTGAGACCTAAGAACTTAAGGATGCGGGGAAGAAACCCCAGTCCATGAAAAATGGACGCCTAGAGAGCAGAGCGGCTCACACAGCCGGGAGGGACGCCGCAGAAGAGGGCCTTGCGGAAACTCCTGAGAAGCCAGACAGATGTGCGCTTTAAGCTCGTCACGCAAGAAAACAAGCGCCCAATAGGCGCTATGCCAATGAGTACAGGCATTCGGGACCCTAGGGATGGCACCCAGGCACGTGCCGTGCTCCTCGAGCACAAAGAGCAACGTGGGCATCAAGACCCAAGGAAGGCCTAAGACACAGAAGACAGACCACACAAATGACACAACACATACAGGCTGGAACCGCCCTGCCCGGCACACACTAGCATCACGCCCAAGAGGAGCCACCTCCCTTTACCTGTCCAAAAGGGACACTGCCCAGACAGGCCCCAGCCCTACACTATCTATAAAAACCCTTCAGGCAATCGCCAACCCCATCCCCTTGCTCCTGCAATCCCTCTCCGGCACTGGAGCCCCAACTTAGCTTTGTAGTACACCAGCAGTAAGGATCATGACTGTAGACGCCAACGTCTTGCTTAACACCCTCATTCTCAGTCACGTCATGGGGTTCCGCTTGCCCACTCCCCGCCAATTCCAGAGTCCAAGGCTGCGGCTGACATGACTTGTGGCACCTAAGATTGCAGAAGACAAAAATATCATTCTGCTTGTGAGACATCACCTGTCCTGTGCTCCTCCTCTCTACTACCCACCTCACCTCAAATCCTTATGCATTTCTAAAGGCAGCCCACACAGCACCTACAAAACTGAAGGTGAAAGCTTCACTTAATTGCTGCAGGGTACTTCGCTCTCAGACACCAACCTGTCTGACTCTCGCCTCACTTTCTGGGACCACTTGTCAAGGTGCTGCTTCGCTCCTCTGACCCTAAGTGCATCACCTGCCAAAATCAAACTCAATGACACATGCTGAGATACTGCCCAAGACAAGAGCGCACACGCACCAATACACATCTCCCGCACCTTTACCTCAGCCAGTTGCCTGCGCTGCCTCTGCCATTTTCAGACTGCTGTATTGAGATGCGGGTACCACCTGTGGAAGTGAAACAATAAGGGCCACTTATGACTTAACTAACAATATGACATCTGACAAGTAACAGCTACTTCAGCCCACTACTCATTGCTTACTATGCCCGACTCAGCTCCAGTGCCTATATCCCACATCGCTTCACTCCTTCAGAACAAAACCAAAAAGCTAAACCACATTCTAGTTGTATAGCCACCAGTCAAATCTTGCCTCTGTCACCACGGGCCAACCCATCTTCTTACAGCGCTCCGCTCTCCTCCGTCACCCCGTGGTGTGCGGCTCGTCCCTCTCCACCTGCATAAACAGTAACATTGAATGACGCACCAGGATGCAGAGCAATAGCTTAACATTTCCAGAGATCTTGTTTCTATTTAGGAACATCATCTAGAGTCCAACTGCAGCCTGCCATTAAACAACATATATCTATCAAACAGACATGCTTTAACACCTTTGAGATTTTATCTGCTCAACTAGCACTTTAGCTGCCACTCCCAGATGGCTCCAGTCATCCCCTAGGCACCCGCAAAACACTAAGCAAATTACTGTTGTCGCCTGCTGCCAATGGCTATTTGCTCTGATACGAGCTTTACAGCCTTTACCAAAACAGTCTCAGCAAGAAAAGTGACTCCGGCCCACAGATGCCATCAGGCTACAACATGGTCAGGGCTGCAACAAACAATCTACAGCAGTCCCAGAAAATTCAGGCTCTGTCACCCATCATAAAAATCTAAGTCTGCAACTTGGACGACGGATGTGCGAGAAGCCAGGCTTTAACACCTAAGAATGTAAAGACACAGGGAAGCAGTCCCAGGAAAGGGATCAGGAAAAACAGACCACTCTCAAGCGCTGACGCCACCTTAAGCACCACCGCAAAAAGATGACCATCCATAAACCTGGTATACGATACACTCAAGATAGATCCATGTGTCAGACTTAAAATTCAAAAAAGAACACGATCAGCATTACTCTGATGAGCGGAGGCTTGTGAGACCCTCGGTACTGCTACTGATGTGCCCGCCATGCACATGGGACAACAGAGACATCAAGGCTTGATTAAGATATCATATGGGACACAGAAAACAGACTACAAAAACTACACAATAACGCTAAGGCTGGCATTGCCCTGCCAACATTCATGTTTTGTGCTAAGGACCCCACGACCTCTATCTGCCCATATGTGCCCCATATCAAACCGCCTTCTCTGCTACTCTGATTTTAAACCCCCTGCCTGCCCCACCTGGGTTTCCCCCACCCAACTGACCACCCACACAAAGATACTATTGGCCTCTCAACTTGCCTTTCAGAGGGCTGGGGGTCAGAAACCATCCTTTACAGACACCACATAGGCTACCTATGATGTCCCTGTGATAACCCAGATCCTCTTCATCGGCAAACACAGAGTGCCATCGGTCACCGATGCACCAGTCAACACTGACGTCATACGCAACAACGCCCTCCTCAGAAGCACTATAGCATTCTGCTCGCTCCCAGTCTAACACCGGATGTTATGGCCAACATCGCCCATAGTACCTAGAAAAACAGAGACACAAAGTGACCATTGTGCCTGGAAACGGTCACCCACTCACAAACAATTCTACATCTCAAAAATAACTGCTGTTATGGTTTGGTGTTCATCGCCCACCCTGCCCGACAAGCTCAGGAGCAGACATCCGACTTCACATCTAATTTTACACCTTCAAAACAGAGCTCTAACTAGTCGCATAGTTAATGTAACTAGTAACAGCACATTCCCTCCATCGTCACGTGCTGACCTACCTTCTCATGGTGCTCTGCTTGCCTCCTCCCTTTGGTGTCCAGCTCCCTACTGTGCATCTGCAGCAACAATAAAACAAAGTCAACTGGATGCATACAAATACCGTAATGAACAGTGAACCTTCCCCATCCTTACTTCTACGCTGTGCTAACTTTCTCAATCCATGCTTTGCGCTCCTATCTTCCAGGCTAAGTCAGCAACATCAGCATGTTCAAGGCAAAGACAAACACTAATACCTGTAAGAAGGAGACACCCTTCCCTTTTTTTTCCCCTACCCCAATGGCCACATCCCAGACTCATCCTTTCCCCCAGCAGGCTAACATGGCTCCGCTCGCGTCCCGTGCTGCACCTCCGGGGTCAGCTGCCACATCAGGCGCCCGCTCAGAGAGTTGGTTCGACTCCAATGATGGTGGAACCATAATCTTTGATGCCGGGCCCGCCTCAGAAAAATGCAGAGAGGCACACAGCTGTTCTACACTGCTTTGCCAAAGAGAGGGACCACCACCAAAACAAACTAATAAATCCCTTTGACTGACTTACATACTCAGGCAGCACTAAGACCCCAAAAGCACAAAACCCAAACAATTGACCTCACCGCCCCCCAATCACGGCCCATGACACCATCTGCTCACAAGCACTGTCACACCTTTAGAACCCTGCTCCTTTTCCCAAACATGCCCTGGTCTCAAAACTTAAGAAACTCGTTCTGTTTACCTGAAGAACTCCACTCCTTCCTGACAGCTCCTACCATCTATTTGCACACCTGAACCCTCCCTGTCAGCCACTCCTCAAAATCTGCTTTTCTAACCTTTGACCTGTATTCAGCAAGCATTTCTTATCCTCTGTCTTCCCACAGACTCCAGGCTCTGCTACATACCTGCAACTTAACTGAAATCATGAAGCTTATAATCTACAAGAGACCTGCCAGAAACTGCAAAAATTTGAGGAACAACAAGGTACTCTGCGGCCAATCCAGAAAGGCAATGAGCCTAAAAGACACTATGCCTTAGGTTTCTGCTGCTTTCTTGATAAAGGCTAAAATAATGTGCACAGATACACGCAAGATACTCACTTTAAACTGTAGCACATAATCTCATCACCAGTACTACTAAAAAATCATGTAAATAACTTGCACAGGATACAGCAAAACTGGAAACCAACTAAGATAACCATGTTCAATTATGTCAGAAATTTCAGGAAAAAACAACGCTCTTAAAAAAAACCCTACCATATTATCAAACCATATTGTTCACTCTAAGTAGGGAATGTAAATTTAATGTAATGTATAATTACTAACCTGGAAAAAAAACCAAGCTGCATACAAGCATACTTTCTACCAAATATTCTGCTGAACCTTGACTGGTCTTGAAATCCAAACCTCAAATAGACACATCTCGTTTCTTAACCACAAAATCACATTAACCCAAATAACTTAATTTGAAACCTACAGTCAATAGAATGCACAGAAAAGCACTAATCCCAAAGAAACCCAGGAGCAGAATGGGCTCCCTGATCAGAGGCTGTGGCTCATATACTCGGGGCCCCGCCCACCACCCTTCCCACAATCACCTGGGAAAGGGGAGGGGCGAATTGCCAGAAAGAATAAAGGTGGCCGGAGGAGCAGCAAAGAGTTTTCTCATCTGCTTTAAGTTTACAGTATACAAAGCACCAAACAGAGGAAGCGACCCTTATTGGAAATGACGATACCTGCTCTTTTACTGCAAGTACATGTATTGCATCAGCAATGTGACCGGGTAAGGAATGAAACTTAATTTTTCTGGGGCGTAGATAAAAAAAACAGAGATCGTACACTAAGCTACACAGGAAAGTAACTTATAAAATACAATGAAAACATCAAAAATTATGTGTGTTAGTTTCCTATAAAAAAAAGAAAATGATAAGAGGTTATATTTCATTTCCAGCAAGACCATGTACGTTACCTAATTTCTACCAGAACTATGTTCTGGATAGGACTGAATGAGAAAGCATAATTAGATCCCATAAGAATCACTACTCAAAAAAATCTCTGGTGAAAAAGTAAATTATTTAGTGTAAATCACTGATAATTCAGAATCACCTCAACGGTGTCTCCAGCTGACTTCCTTAATAAAACTAGATGAGTCCCAAAGGACAGAAAACATGAAAACACCATAGAAATACAAAAAAATGTATCAAAAGCTGTATGAAACAGCTTAATTATTACTTAAGTAGCTAAAACGAAAAAAAGTTGCAAAACACAACAAAAACAATCTCGGGAGATGTGTCCATCACAATAGATGAAGGCTATCACCTTCTCTGGAAAACTCTAAAAGGATATTTGAGCCAACAATAGTCTTCTTGGGGTATCAGATGCCAACCAGAAACATACTATAAAACAAAAAATAAACACGCTGCTGTAAAGCACAAAGAAGGTTTCAGCGAAGGTTTCAGCAAAGGTTCTGACAGAACAAGAGGCATTGTCGCAGGAATTAGAGAGATCTCAAAGGGTCCGGAGAGACCAAAGAAGTCTTGGGAATGCAACAAGCTCCAAAGCAAATTTAACAAATTACAGATGTTCTCAGGGGACCAGGGAACGAAGGGAGGCACGCCAAACAGGTGAGAGGACAGAAAGACCTACCGGGGTACCAGAGGCTGACTCAGGAAGGGTTTGAGGTGAAAAAAGGGGTGCAAAGTGCCCTCCCGCACTAGAACGGTGCTCTGAGGCGTAGGGGATGTCTCATGAGAGCTCGGCAAAGGGAGCGCGAGAGTACTGACGGGGCCTGAGAGACCAAAGAAGCCTCAGAGGTAATAATGAGAAACTCTGAAGCAGATTTCAACAAAGTACAGAGGTCATCAGGGGGCTGGAAACTGAATGAAGGCATCCTAAATGGCAGAGAGTAAGATAAGAGCATTGTGAAGCACACAAAAACAAAATCGAAAGGGAACTAAAGTGCTATGAGTGTGCTGCGGACTACAAGAAAGGACTCGGATGACATTGTTATAGAGAGTAGAGGAATTAGGAAGGAGCAGGTTAAAACAAAAAGGCTTGGAAACACAGCGAGGGCCTTGCAGTCTCAGGAGGGCATCTAGGCAAACTACAAGTGACCAAGAAAGAGGAACAGAACGAAGACACCCTCGACGGCAGAAAGATAAGTGAGCGCTGCATAGCAAAGACAGACGGGAGGCTCTGACCTCTGACGAAACAAGAGAGATGAAAAGGGAGATAAAATGCTACGAGGTGCCGTAGAAACCGATGAGGGTCTCAGGAGGCAGAGTGACTGTGAGGAGAGGGGTGTTGAGGGGGGCTGATGAACAAAAGAAGGCTTGGGGACGGCAAAGAGAAATGCGGGTGATCATCTGAGCAGCGTACAGATGGTCCCAGGCAGCCAGGGACTAAACACAGCAATCCTAGATAGCGTATAGAAACAAACGAGAGCTCTACTGCTCAAAGCGCTACAAGATGCACGTGGAGCACAAGGAAGGTCTCGGGAGGCATCGTGACTGGGAGAAAAAATGTCCTGAGCAAGCCAGAGAGATAGAAAAAGGATTAGGGACACAATGATCAAATCCAGAAGGGATGTGAAGTGAGTAAACATGTCATCAGAGGGCCAGGGAATGAATAGAGGCATGGCTAGAAGAAAGAGAGGACAGAATGACTGGGCTGGGTCACAGATTCAGACACGGGAATTTTTCTGATGAAATGAGAGGGGTGCGAGGTCGGCTACAAAGTCGAAAGTGTGCTTTTTTTTTAAGGGTAATCTCGAAGGCATCAGTAAGTATCGTGACGCCATTGGAGGCGTCCCGATGGAGCCAGAGAGACCAAAGAAGGCTAAGGGACACAAGAAAGAAGTCCAGAGGGGATCCGAACACAGTACAGATGTCCTCAGGAGGCCGGGAACCAAACGGAGGCACCCGAGATGGCACACAGGACATGCTCTGAGGCACAAACAAACCCAAGAATGGGGTTTGAGGTAACTAGAGAGGATCAAAGGCCATTACAGAGCTAAAACAGAACGATGGGACACAAAGAAGGTCTCGGGAGGCAAGGTGACTGGGACCACAGAGGAATAAAAGAGATCGAAAGGGAGGTCAAGCGTTACCAAAATGCTGTGGAGCACAAGGCAGGTCTTGGGAGGCATCCTAAATGGCATAGAGAAGAAAAAGAATGCTCTATTTTGGAAACGGAGATCTTAGTAGAGGCACAATTGTAACATGAGGAGCCCAAAGGGTGCTTATGGAGCTAAAAGTGTGCTGCGGGGAATATCTAAGACCTGGGAGGCATTGTGACAGTAGCAGAAGGCTCGAGGACATGATGATGAAGTCCAGAGGGAATGTGAACAGACTACAGATGTCCTCAGGGGACCAGGGACCAAACAGAGTATCCTAGTTAGCGCAAAGAACAATCCGACTGTTCTGGAGAAGAAAGGTGGCATCGGGAATGGTTCTCAGCGAGCGATAAGGGTGCAAAGTGCGCTACAGAACCAAAAGAGGGCTCTGGATCACGAGGAAGGCCTCAGGAGGTACGATGATGGGAGAAGAAGGGTGCCGAGAGCAAAAGAGAGACAGAAGGCGGCTCTGGGACACAAAGCAAAAGCCTGAGGGAGAGTTATCTCTGAATAAGAAAGACACAAAGCCCGCTGCAGAACTAAAAGTTGGCCATGGAACACAAGGATGCTCGCAGGAAGCATCGTGACAGAAATAGAGGGGTGCTGAGGCGACCGGAGAGACTGCTCGAGGGCACAAAGGTACTCCGAAAGGGGTTTGAACAGAGTACTGACGTCGCGAGGGAGATGCTGACCCATTGGAAGCGAGCGAGATGGAGGAGAGGACAAAAAGACTGCTCTGAGGAAGAGGATGACCCGAGAGATGTTCTGACAAATTGAGAGGGGTATGAATTACATTCCAGAGATAAAAGCGTGCCGAGGAGACGCTCTAAAACCTCAGGATGAACCAAGAGAAGAGAAAAAAAATAAGAGACAAAGAAAATTTAAGAAGTGACAGAGTATGTGACAAAGCAGAAAGAATTAAAAAATAGGGATAGGCAGCTTGATAAAAGTAGGCATAGAAAGAAAATTATAAAAGCAAAAGGGCACAAGGCAGAGGAGAAAAAAAATGAAAAAATGGGGACAGAAAACTAGATAAAAGTAGACATATAAAAAAATTGAAAAAAGTTACTAAAGGAGGACAAAATAAACAGAGACATAGAAAAAAAATAGAAAAATTGAGAGAGTACACAACAGATGAGGAAGAAACAAAAAAATAGGGACAGGAACTATATAAAAGCAGACATAGCAAAAAAAATTTTTAAGAGTGACAAGATAAAAGAAATAAAGGAAAAGTTAAAAAACAAGAAGAGCAAACTAAATCAACAAAGACACAGAAACAAAATTTAAAAACCGACGGGGTATGGCACAAACTAGAATGAAATAAAAAATAAAGACTGTGAACTGGAAAAAAGTAGATATAGAAAAAGATTTAAAACGAACATGACACAGGACAGACAGGAAATAATAAAGAAATAAGGTTAGACATCTTGACAAAAATAGACAGCAAGAAAATGTTAAAAGTGACAATGTAGAAGACAGATAAGAAAAAAGCAAATAATACCGACATAAGAATACATACAAGTGACCATAGAAACAAAAATTCAAAAGTGAAGAAGTTAAGAAAAAAAAAATATTAAAAAGCAAAAAAACCTAATTAGACAGAGACATAAAAAGAAAACTCTAAAAGCGACCGGGTACGGGACAGACTAGAATGAATTAAAAAAAAAAAGAGACAGCAAACTGGATAAAAATGCACAAGGAAAGAAAATTTAAAAGCAGGACAGATAGGAAACAATGAAAAATCAGAGACATCTTGATAAAAGTAGACATGGAACAAAAATTGTAAAAGCGATGGGATACAAGAAACAGGAAAAAATTACAAAATAGGGACAGAAAATGATATTAAAGTACACCTAGAAACAAAAATTCAAACCAAAAAGAACTATGAGAGTAAAAAAATTAAAATTTTTTTAGTTAACTAGATGAAAGTAGACATAGAAAGGAAACTTAAAAAGCAACATGGTTCGTGACATACAGGAAAGAATTCAGAAATAGAAACAGGAACTGGATAAAAGTAGACATAGATGATTTTAAAAGCGCCAGGATTAAGGAAATAAAGGAAAAAATTAACGAATAGGGACGGCGAACTAAAACGGAGACATATAAAGTAAATGAAAAACTTTTGCGGCATACGTGCACAGCCTTTATCATAACAGGGCAGCCCTACCATCTCTCTCCATTCATTGCACCTATCTCCCTCTGTCTCTCTCTGTTGCCTCTCTTATATCTTCCTTCTGGCAATGATCACATCTGCTCACAATTCCCTTCACCTGTTTCTGTTCTTGAATCAGCTGGTACTCATTAGGCCACCTCTTCATTCTTCTCCACATCTCCCCCTTTTTGTTTATGGTTTTGTAGCATTGCCAAAGTCCTATCTGAAACTCCCAATTCCAGAATTCTTCTCCACATCACCCCCTTTTTTGTTCTCAATTGCCAAATTGTTCATTATGTTCACTAGGACAAGTTCATATTCAAATGAAACCTGTGACCCATATTCTTTTATTGATTTGCGTACCTCCTTAATCACTTCATATGGTGGACAAACTTAACATTTCTAATTCTTTTTCCTATTCTCCATAACCCATATTCTTTTATTGATTTGCATACCTCCTTAATCTAATTCTTTTTCCTATTCTCCATAACCCATATTCTTTTCTTGATTTGCATACCTCCTTACACAAACTTAACATTTCTAATTCTTTTTCCTATTCTCCATCACACAGTTCACTTTCCTCTAGAACATCACTGATACGTGTGTGTGTGGGTACAAATCCCTGCAGCAGATCTTCTTGGGGTGGGAGGGCGGGAACAAATGGTGCTTTAGCCTCTATCGCTGCAAAACTTCACCCGCTGTTGGCGCAAGTTCAAATAAATCTTTCTTATCTTTTGATTTTCCCTCCAGAATTGCTGCCATTACATTCACTAGAACAAGTTCATCTTTAGCCTCTGTTTCTGTAAAGCTTCATCCGCCATTGGCGCAAGTTCAAATGAATCTTTCTTATCTTTTGATTTTCCCTCCAGAATTGCTAAATCAGTCACGTTTTGCAACACCTGCTCTGCAGGATGCAACTTCTGCAGAGCTGCATACACACAATATTCCTTCTAGAACTTCTAGTTGCAAAGATTTCCTCATCTGCAGTTCTTCTACTGAGATGCCAACTGCCCCATGACTAATATATAAAGTTCATATAACTTCCCCGCGGCTGCTCACCTCTGTATCCGTTTCTTTTCAACGGCTTTTTTCTTTTATCCCGTTTCCTTTCAATGGCTTTTTTCTTTTATCCCATTTCCTTTCAATGGCTTTTTTTTCTTGTTTCCTTTCAACAGCTTCTATCCCATTTCCTTTCAACGGCTTTTTTCCTGTTTCTTTTCAACAGCTTTTGCAGTTCAGCGGGGCTCACCACTGGATATTTCTATTTTCTTTCTCCAAGACCTCCTTTCTTCAGGTTTTCTTCTTTCAGTCCCTGTTCGGGCGCCAATTGTTGTGGCATACATGCACAGCCTTTATCATAACAGGGCAGCCCTACCATCTCTCTCCATTCATTGCACCTCTCTCCCTCTGTCTCTCTCTGTTGCCTCTCTTATATCTTCCTTCCAGCAATGATCACATGTCTGCTCACAATTCCCTTCACCTGTTTCTGTTCTTGAATCAGCTGGTACTCATTAGGCCACCTCTTAATTCTTCTCCACAAAAAACCATCAGGCTACATGACAGACAAGAACTAATTAAACAACAGGGATGGGAGTTTGATAAAAGTAGACATAGAAAGAAAATTTAAAAAGCGATGATAGTAAGGAAAGACAAGAAACAATTAAAAAATAAAGAGCGTGAACAGGATAACAGTAGTCAAAAAAGGGCATTTAAAAAAAGAGGATTAAGAAAGAAAACAAATTTGAAAAATAAGGACAACGAACAAAAATGCAGACAAAAAGAAAATTTGAAAAGCAAAGGCGTAAAAACCAGACAAGAAAAAAAAAATTCAGACAGCAAACTGGACAAAAGGAGATGCAGAAAATATCAAAAGCAACAGGGATTAAGGAAGTAAAGAAAAAAAGATAATGACGGTGAACTAAATAAACAAACATAGAAAGTAAATGTTAAAAGCGATGGGGATTGAGAAGAAAAGATTAAAAAGTATAGACAGAAAATGAAAAAAAAAGTACATGTAAAAAAACTTTAAAAGCCATGGGATTAAGAGAGGAAAATATGAAAAAACAGGGACAGCAAACAAAAAACGGAGACATAGCAAGTACATTTTAGAAGCGAGGGGGTACATGACAGACAGGAAAGCAATAAAATATAGGGATAGGGAGCGTGATAAAAGTAGACATAAAAACAAAATTTGAAAATCCAAGGAATTAACAGAGAAAAGAACTAAAAAAAATAGGAACAGCAAACTAAATAAGCCAAGACACAGACAGAAAGTTTAAAAAGCAAGGGCACTAAGGAAACAAGAGAAATAAGAAACAATACAGACAATGATCTCAAGAAAATCAGACACAGAAAGAAAATTTAAAAGCAACGTGTTAAACGAGAGACAGGAAAGAAATAAAAAATAAGGATAGGCCTGTTGATAAAAGAGGTCATGGAAAGAAAACGTAAAAAGCAATGACATACAGGACAGTCAGGAAAAACTTTCAAATAGGATCACCAAAGTAGATAAAAGTAGACATAGAAACAAAGGTTTACAAGCCAAGGATTAAGAAATGAAAAGATGAAAAAATAGAGACACCGAATTAGAACAGAGACATAAACCAAAATTTTAAATAAGGCAGCACTAAGGAAGGACAAGAAGTAATTGAAAACTAAAGACATCAAACAGCATAAAAGTAGACATGGAACATTTTAAAAGCAACAAGGACTATGAGAAGTAAAAAAAAAAAACAAACCACACAACAGGGAGAACGAACTAAAACAGAGACATAAAAAGTAAATTTTTAAAGTGACAGGGTACATGACAGGCAGGAAACATAAAAATCAGGGATAGGAAGCTTCGCAAAAGCAGGCATAGAAGGAAAATTTTAAAAACAATGAGGTACAGGACAGATAGGAAAAAAACTGAAAACAGAGACAGCAAAGTAGATAACAGTAGACATGGAATCAACATTTTAAAAGCCAAGGGATTAAGGGAGGAAAGAATTAAACAATATTGGTAGCAAATGAATATGCAGAGATAGAAAGAATTTTAAAAGCGAGAGCACTAGGGAAAGACAAGAAATAATGAAGAAAGTAAAACAGCAAACGGAATAGGGGTACAAAGAAAGAAAAATGAAGAAGATGGGGAAAAAATTAAAAAATAGCAACGGCAAACTAAAACAGAGACGTAGAAAGAAAATTTTAAAAGTCATGGCAATAAGTAAAGCAAGAGA
This sequence comes from Calonectris borealis, assembly GCF_964195595.1. NCBI lineage: Eukaryota > Metazoa > Chordata > Aves > Procellariiformes > Procellariidae > Calonectris > Calonectris borealis. Next base: position 42,530 of record NW_027441662.1, read on the forward strand.
AAACAATTTGAAAATCAAGACAACGAACAAGACAAAAGTAGAAAATTTTTCAAGCCGATGGATTAAGAGAGGAAAGAACTAAAAAATAGCGACAGTGAACTAAAAGACATACATAGACAAAAACTTTTCAAAGCGACAGTACTAAGGAAAGACAAGAAATCATTAAAAATTCACGACAGGGAACAGCATAAAAGTAGACATAGAAAGAAAACTTAAAAAACAACAAGCATTACGGAAATAAAAGAAAAAAATATGAAATAGGTACAGCAAACTAAAACAGATGTAGAAAGAAAATATAAAACCGAGGGCACTAATGAAAGACAAGAAATAATTAAAAATAAATACATCAAAGGGAAAAAGGTAGACATAGAACATTTAAAAAGCGAGGGGCATTAGGGAAATAAAGGGAAAAATTAAAAAGTAGCGACACCTAAGTAAGCCAGAGATGCAGAAAGAAAATTTACAAAGCGAAGGCACTACTAAAGACAAGAAATCATTAAAAAATAAATACAGCGACCCAAATAAAAGCAGACAGAAAATTTTAAAAGCGAGGTTGATTAAAAAAATAAGGAAAAAATTAATAAATCGTGACAGCCAACTAAAACGGAGCCATAGAAAGAAAATATAAAAAGCAACGGCACAAAAGAAAGAAAACAACAAAGGGAATAAAAGTAGGCATAGAAAGAACATTTAAGAAGTGATAGGCATTAGGGAAATAAAGGAAAATATTATGAAATAGGGACACCAAACTGAAACAGAGACATGAAAAGAAAATTTTAAAAGTGACCGCACTAAGAAAACACAAGAAATAAATAAAAAAAAAGACAGCAAATGGAATAAAAGCAGACAGAAAATTTTAAAAGCAACAGAGATTAAGAAAATGAGAAAAAATTAGAAAGTAGCGACGGCAAACTAAAACAGAGATATAGAAAGAAAATATATAAAGCAAAGAAATTAAGAACAGAGAGGAAAAAAAATAGGGTCAGCAAACTAAATAAATGGAGACATTGAAACAAAATTTAAAAAGTGATGAAGTAGAGGGAAGAAATTAAAAACACGAACAGGAAACTAGATAACTGGAGTCAGAGAGAGAAAATTTAGAAAGCAACGGGATACTGGCCGTATGGGTAAGGAGTTAAATATCGGGAGAGGGAGCCACAGGGAAAAGACATTGGAAGAGCAACAGGGTACAGAGCACAGGGAGTCACTGAAAACAGAGATGGGTCATGCTGACTAGAGGGAGACCTAGAAATGCAATTTGCACAAACAATGGGGAAGAAGGCAGCACGGAAAAAATGAAATAATAGCAGGTGGGGAGCTGGAAATGTAGAAGGTGACAGTGTACAGAACAGTACTGACAAAAGAGCAAAAAGCTTTAGGGAGCCGGGCAGCTGGAAAGGTAGACGGAGGCAGGGATGAGCAAGGAGGTAGGCAGAGGTCTGGAGAAGCACCGCAGGGACGGGCCCTTACACACGAGACGGGACGCACAACTCACCGCAGCTGCTGGAGACCGGCAGGAGACCTTTACTGCCCTGAGGCTTCTCTTTCTGCCCTTGTCCCTTCCTTCTCCGCAGTCCCGGCTGCCCGACCCTCACCCACCTAAGAGCAGGGGCTGGAGCGCTCCTCTCCCATGAGGCTTCCCAGACTCATGGCAGCTCACACATGTGGCCAATAGAGGCACCGAGCTCCTGGCACCGTGTGCTGGTGGCATGCTCTGTCGGGGATCGCTGGGAGAGATCCTACCTCGCTACAGGGATGGGCTGTTCCTTGCCGGAGACAACTGCCTGCGGAAGCCTCTTCGTTTCACTCTTCGGCCAGGTGCTGCAGGCAAGCGTGCCCAGGCAGCCCCCTCCCCAGCTAGAGCCCCTTAGCACAGCAGGGCCAGCCCCATCCTCAGCCTCACAGGGACCACAGGGGGCTGCCCTAACCCATCCCCACCTGCAGCCTTTTTAAACCCCTGGCCCAGCCCCATTCTCACCTCATGGGTTCCACCTGGGTGGCCCCAGCCCACAGCTGGAGCCCATTGGGAAGAGGGGCCATGGCCCTAGCCCCACAGCACATCACCCCTTCCCCTGGACCCAACCACAGCCACTTGCCCAGAGCCCAGCGGCTGGAAACGCACCCAGGAGCACAAAGGCGGCAGCAAAGGTTTGTTTCTTTACACGCATCAAAAATTTCGGCACCGAGTTGGCTCCAAGTCTCAGAATCCAAAGGCAGCAGGACAGAGGGAAAAGAGGGAAGAAGAAAGCAGGAGGAAGGACAGAGGAAGGTAGACAACAGGTATGGGACAGGGAGCCAAAAACTGGGATACAGGAAACAAGAGAGGGACGGGGAACCGCACACGGGTGATGAGAGAGACAGAAATGGAGCGCAGCAAGGAGGAGGATGAGGAGATGGAGCAATAAATAAGGGCGGGGGGGACAGGAAAGAATTAAACTAACACATTGGATGGGATAAAATTACACATGGAAAAACTAAAAAGCCACATCTTTTAGGAAAGACATGAAAAATCTAAAAAATAAAAAAGGGTGACCAAGACAGAAACCTATTAAAAAATAATAATAAGGAGTTTGATCAACGTAAATATAGAAAGAAAATTTCAAAACCAACTGGCAAGAGGACAAACAGAAAAAAAAAAAAGAGACCGCAAACTAGATAAAAGCAGACAGAGAAACAAAATTTTTAAAGCCGAGGGACTAAGACAGGAAAGAATCAAAAAATAGCAACGGCAAACTAAACAGATGAAGACAGAAATTGTAAAAAGCGACCGCGCTAAGGAAAGATGAGAAAAAAATTTAAAAATAAAGACAGCGAACAGGATAAGGTAGACTGAAATTTTTACAAGCAATGGGGATTAACGCAATAGGAAAAAATTCAAAAACGGCGACAGCGAACTAAAACGGCAAAGTAGAAAGACAATTTAAAAAGCAAAGACATGAAGGAAAGACATGAAATAATTAAGAAAAAGAGCAAAGGGAATAAAAGTAGGCAGAGAAAGAACATTAAGAAAGCGAGGAGGATTAGGGAAATAAAGGGGAAAACTAGAAAATAGGGACAGCAAACTAAAACGGAGACATAGAAAGAAAATCTTAAAAGCGAGGGCACTAAGGAAAGAGAAGAAATAAAAAAAGGACAGTGAAGGGAATAAAAATAGACATAGAGAGAACATTAAAAAATCGAGAGGGTTTAGAGAATTAAAGGGAAAAACTAAAAAATAGGGACATCAAAGTAAAAGATGTAGAAAGAAAATTTAAACATCGAGGGCACTGAGAACAGACAAGAAATTGTTAAAAAAAAAAGAAAAAAACAGCAAAATACAAACAGCGAACGGGATAGAAATAAAAAAATCCAAAAAGTGACCAGGATTACAGAAATAAATAATACAGAAAAAATATTTTTAAAAGGCCAGCAAAATAAAATAGAGATGTAGAAAGACAATTTAAAAAGCGAAGGCATTAAGGAAAGACAAGAAATAATAAAAAAATAAAGACAGCGAAAAGAATAAAAGTAGACAGGAAATTTTAGAAGCAAATAGGATTAAGGAAATAAAGAAAAAAAATTTAAAATACCACCATTAAACTAAAACGGAGTTTGAAAGAAACAAAATCTAAAAAATGACAGCAAAGAATCGAGAGAAGAAATAATTTTTAAAAGATGGCAAAGGGAAAAAAGTAGCCGTAGAAAGAACTTTTCAAAAGCGAGAAGGATTCGGGAAATAAAGGGAAAAACTAAAAAATAGGGACAGCTAACTAAAAAGGAGATGTGCGTAGAACATACAAAAAGTGACAGTGATAAGTAAACATGAGAAATAATTAAAAAATAGACAGATAAAGACCATAAACAGGATAAAAGTAGACTAGAAAACGTTAACAGCAAAGGTGATTAAAGAAATAAGGAAATGTTTAAACAATAGCAACAGCAAACTAAAAAGAGAGACATAGAAATAAAGAAAAACAAGAAAAAATAATTAAAAGCTAAGGACAGCGAACGCGATAAAAGTAGTTAATATTAAAAGCCAAGGGATCAAGAGAGGAAAACTAAAAAATAGCAACAGCAAAATAAAATGCAGACATAGATAGAAAATTTTAAAAGCTAGGGCACTAAGGAAAGAGAATAAGTAATTAACAAATAAAGGCATCAAAGGGAATAAAAGTAGGCATGGAAAGAACATTTTAAAACTGAGGACGATTAGGGAAATAAAGGGAAATATTAAAAAATAGGGACAGCAAGCTAAAACAGATGAAGAAAAAAACTTAAAGCAAAGGCACTAAAAAAAGGCAAGAAATACGTAAAAGAAAAGACAGCTAAGTAAAGACCGGGAACAGGATAAAACTAGAAAATTTTAAAAATGAAGGGGATTAGGGAAATAAAAGGAAAAAAATTTAAAAATAGCAGCGGCAAACTAAAACAGAGATGTAGAAAGAAAATATAAAAAGTGATGGCACAGAAGAAAGAGCTGAAATAATTAAAAAGTAAAGACAGTGAATGGGATAAACGTAGGCATAGAAAGAAAACTTAAAAAGCGACAATCATTAGGGAAATAGAGGAAAAAAATCAGAAATAGGGAAAGCAAACAAAAACAGAGATGTAGAAAGAAAATTTTTCAAGTGATGGCACTAAGGAAAGACAAGAAATTAATTAAAAAATAAGGACAGCAAAATAAAGACAGCGAATAGGATAAAAGGAGACAGAAAATTTTAAAAGCAACAGTAATGAAAGAAATGAGAAAAATATTTTAGAATGGCATTGGCAAATTAAAACGGAGACATAAAAAGAATATTTAGAAAGCAGGGGCACTAACGGAAGACAAGAAATTATTTTTGAGAACTGCAAAGGGAATAAAAGTAGGCACAGAGAGAAGATGAAAAAAAACAGGGGCTTAGGGAAATAAAGGGAAAAACTAAAAAATAGGGACAGCATACTAAAAGAGATGTAGAAAGAAAATTTTAAAAGCGAGGTCACTAAGGAAAGAAAAGACAATTTTAAAAAGATAGCGAACGGAATAAAAGTAGGCATAGAAAGAACAATTAGAAAGCAATGGGTATTAGGGAAATAAAGGAAAAAAT
>NW_027441663.1:0-47000 GCF_964195595.1 Calonectris borealis
TTGTTGAACCTCATACATTGGCCTCAGCCCATCGATCCAGCCTGTCCAGGTCCCTCTGCAGAGCCTTCCCACCCTCCAGCAGATCAACACTCCCGCCCAGCTTGGTGTCATCTGCAAACTGACTGAGGGAGCACTCGATCCCCAGATCGTTGATAAAGATATTGAACAGGACCGGTCTTGGAGGAACCACCTGCTCTTCATGTGCCAACGGCATGATGGGTGTTCCCAGCTCGCCCGCATCCACGCTCGTTGTGTCCCAGTGTCCCTTGGGGGTTTTCAGAGAATGGATTGGAACCAGAGGAGCTCTCGGCCCGGCTACGGCTCGGGCCTTTCCCTCCTTTGGAACCTGCACCAAACCACTGCTGGTTTGGTTAAGGAGCCGAACGCATCCGTTAGGCTCCGCCCCCTGACCGCAGTCATAGAATCGTTAGAATCATAGAATCATTAAGGTCGGAAAAGATCTCTAAGATCATCGTCTCCAAATCCGCTTTATCGACTCGTCGAGCGGTTGGACGGTTACCTCTCGCCTCTGCGATGTCATAACTACGTGGCGTATGGGTAAGAATCCAATTATCTGATACGTTGTTTAGGTTAAGCGTCACAATTAATGCTCGTCCTATAGCATTTTACATCCAGAAGCCGTTGATTGTATCCGTTATCCGCGGTGGATCGTATCCCCCGTGGGATTGCATCGCCGTTTTACGCGGCGGATTGGATTTAACGGGTTTTACGTTATCCGCGTTGGGCCGTACCCCCATTTTACGGGGTGGATCGACGTAATTCGTTACGCCTTTCGCCAAACGTCAAGCGAATTGCTTTATAACCATACGATTATAAGCCGTAAACAAAAAAAAAAACAAAAAAAAAAAAAACAAAACTACAACCGGATGCGGCAGCAAATTTAAAAATCTCAATCGCTGTCGGTCGCCGTCCCAAGTTTCCCGCCGGTGACGTTCTCCACCTCGCTCTTCCTGAGACGCGGCGTAGCTCCTCTGCGCCCCGATAGACGGCGACCGCCGTTCTTTATCCGTCCTATCCGAATTTCTTTTAGGTCATCGCGGCGCAACAGCTTTTGTACCGACGTGATATTCGTCCCGACGGGCGATAAATTTTGATATCGTGTAGGGTTCGGTTGTAGCGGTTGGGGGGGGGGGGGGGGGGGGAGCTGAATAGTTCAAAGTCGCATCCTTTAATTTTGGTAAAATGACAAAAAGACGGATCTTTGAGTGATTTTAACGTCTCCGGAGTGGCCGGTGTCTGCGCGTACGGAATCACAAAGGGTTCTCAGGCGAGCGCATCCATTTCCGACCCCTACGAGGAACGGTTTCGGGGGGAGGGGGGGGGGCGCGTTCCTCAGGGCGTTCGTCAAAACGACGAACATTTTCTGCGGCGTCAAGACAAACGTCTCGAGCTGTAACGGTATCGCTTTCACAGGTCGATCCCGTACGACACGTGCGCCGGAATCGATAGTTTGGCCATTTTTTTTCCCATTTTCGTGGGCCCGCGCTCGATTTTCTACGGGATGGAGGACAATTCCGCCGTGATCTAATCCCAGGGCAACGCTTGAGCTCGTACGGCGTCGGTGGCTTTGCCGTCAGCGGGGGGGGGGGGGTCACGGGTAAAATCGGAGCGGACGCCGCCAGGAATGGGAACTCCCTTCCGAATTCCGTTGCGTTATCCCAGGGTACCTTCGGGGGTAAGGTGCCCTCTTCACCTCCTCGCAGAATCGTCGCCACGCTCGATTGTACCCTCGGTCGAGCCTGATGAGCGAGAGAGACGTTAATTTGGGCCGCGCCCAGCGCGTTCCCAATTAGCGGCTGGTCTTTTCCGTCCATTTGTGGTTTTTTTTCCCGTTGAGGTAATAAATGGGACGAGAAGCCATCGCTTCGTTCCCAACGCCGAGAGAGATGATCGCAACGGTCCTGTCTCCGGGATGCCGGTTACATCTTTTTCCTGAATGGTTTCGGAGAGGCGAGGGTGCGGCCGTGCTGACCGTCCCGTAGAAGAGGGAACGGCGAGCAGGTGGGTTTCATCGCAGAGAGATTAAACCTTCATGGATGGTTCCACCACGATGGATTCGAAAGTTCCATTTCTCCGAGGGATCGCGACGGATTCGAGAGCCCTCGTTGCCGGCCTCGTATATTTGAGGGTCCAATTTTAGAAATTTGGGGGGGGGGGTAGAGTTTTCTTCTCCTTTACGCCTGTCTGCGGCGTTCGACCTCGCGTCGCGCGCTGAAATCTCCGTCGCCTTCTCGTGGGGAGAGCCGTTGACCACCCAGCACCCCCTTTTAATTTCTCTCCCCGCCGGTCCCCGAAATTGGGGGAATTTTATTAACGTGGGTTTCATTTCGATTCCCAGCTCCGTTCGTTTTTCCTGGAAAAGAAAGATTCCAATCATCTCCGGTACGAGGGAACGTTCCCGTAATCCCAGCGGACGGAACGCAAGCTTGAGGGGGGGGGGGGGTGTGGGGGAGGTGATGGCGGGCGGCCCCAAACAAGCATCACCCCCCCACCACCCATCCTCGGGTACCCCACTCCCACCCCGGCGACCTCACCGTCACCGTCGGTCGGATGCCGGAGGCGATGGCGGCGAGAAGCCCGGTGGCCCATGGTTGCCGTCTGGTGGCCACGGCCACCGGACACTGACTCTCTGTGAGCCGGGGCCTCCCGTGGAGTCGGGGGGGGGGTCCAGAACATGGGGGCGGCCGGGGAGGAAAGGGGGGGGTGGATGGGGGGGGGGAAGAGGGGGTCCCCGAGCCTGGGGTTGCGCCCGCCCTTCATCTCAGATGATGACCTCTGATTGGCGGTCGGGGCTGTCACTCTGCCCAAGTCCTGTGGGTCACAAAAGACAGGTTGGGACCCGAAAAATGAGGATTTCGGCCCTAAACAGGAGGCTTTGGCCACCAAAAAGGACGGGCGAGTTGCCCCAAAAGGAGGTTTTTGACCCCGCAAAGGAGGGGAACCCCTTGGTTCCTCTCGGGCCCCCAGAAACGGAGCTTCGGTCCCTACAAGAGGGCTTCGGACCCTCCAAATGGGAGTTTGGACCCTCAAGAGGAGGGTCTGGGCTTTAGGAATGGGGCTTTGGGTCCTAAAAATGAGGCTTTGGAAATAAAATTGGGGTTTGGAACCCTCAAATCAGGTTTTGGGCCCTAAACTGATGCTTTGGTACCAAAACCTGAGGCTTTGCAACCTAAAAAAAAAAAAAAAAAACCAGGAGGGCTTAGAACCCCGAAAACGGAGGAAATTGAGCCTAAAAAAAATCGTAGAATCATGAAGGTTGGAAACGACCTCTAAGATCATCGAGTCCAACCATCAGCCCAACCCCCCCCATGCCCACCACGTCCCTAAGCGCATCTCCACGTCTTTTAGATACCTCCAGGGATGGGGACTCCACCGTTTCCCTGGGCGTGGCTCATGAGTTGGCCCGTGCAAACCTCATGAGGTTCAACAAGGTCAAGTGCACCTGGGTTGGGTCAACCCCGGGTCTCAACACAGGTTGGGGGACGAAGGGGTTGAGGGCAGCCCTGCCGAGGAGGACTTGGGGGGTCCTGGTGGAGGAAAAGCTGGACGTGAGCCGGCAACGTGTGCTCGTAGCCCAGGAGACCATGTCCTGGGTTGCATCACCAGCAACGTGGCCAGGAGGTCGAGGGAGAGGATTCCACCCATCTACTCTGGTGAGATCCCACCTGGAGAACCACGTCCAGCTCTGGAGCCCTCAACAGAAGACCTGGACCTGTTGGAGCGGATCTAGAGGAGGATCACGGAAACGATCCAAGAACTGGAACATGAAGAAAAGCTGGGGATTGGTCAGCCTGGAGGAGAGGTGGCTTTGGGGAGACCTTTCAATACTGGTTGACCCCAAGTGACCAATGTCACGTGACGTCCCCGGTCCCGTTAGGGAGGGCCAGCGGGTGAAGAGCTGTGTGGTGCCCCTGGGGTTAAACCAGGACGCGGTGGCGGTGGTGGTGGGTTGACGGTTGGACTCGATGAGCTTAGAGGTCTTTTCCCACCTTAACGAGTCTCTGCTGAATAATTAAAGGGGGTTTCTAAGGAAGATGGCGAGAGACCTCGTAGCAAGCGAGAGGACAACGGCTTGAAACTAAAACGGGGAAGATTGAGACGGGAAGAAGCCTTTTTTTTTTGTTTTTTACGATGAGGGTGGAAGAGGTTGCTCAGAGAAGCTGTGGACGCTCCATGGAAGTGTTCAAGGCCAGGTTGGACAACCTGACCTCGTGGAAGATGTCCTTGATGGAAGGAGATGATCTTTGAAGGTCCCCGATGGAAGGAGATGATCTTTGAAGAGGTCCCCGATGGAAGGAGATGATCTTTGAGGAGGTCCCCGATGGAAGGAGATGATCTTTGAGGAGGTCCCCGATGGAAGGAGATGATCTTCGAAGGTCCCTTTCCAACCCGAACCTTCCTCTCATTCCGTGGTTCCGTCATTCCATGGATTTATTCCTCACCATGAGGGGCAGAACCCGCCCCGTAGATGGAGGGGGGGGGATGGGGGGGGATGCTCCATTTTGAGCCCCCAAAGCCCCATTTTGAGCCCTCAAAGCCCCATTTTGAAGCCCCAGAGCCCCATTTTGAGCCCCCAAAGCCCCATTTTGAAGCCCCAAAGCCCCATTTTGAGCCCCCAAAGCCCCATTTTGAGCCCCCAAAGCCCCATTTTGAAGCCCCAAAGCCCCATTTTGAGGCCCCAGAGCCCCATTTTGAGCCCCCAAAGCCCCATTTTGAGCCCCCAAAGCCCCATTTTGAGGCCCCAGAGCCCCATTTTGAGCCCCCAAAGCCCCATTTTGAGGCCCCAGAGCCCCATTTTGAGGCCCCAAAGCCCCATTTTGAGGCCACACGGACACACGGACACAGGGACACATGGACACGGTTTTGCTGACGGGGTTTATTGATCCGGAGCAGGAAATCCCATGGGATGGGGGGGGGGTCCAGGGCTGATCATCTCCTCATGCCGCTGGGGGGGGGGGGGGACACGGGCGTCACCACCGCTTCCCGTCCTGAAAGAGCCCCCAAAATGTCACCCCCCCGCAGAGAGGCCCCCTCCCCTCTCCCTGCGGAGCCCTGGGAATCGGGGATCCCCCGGGATCCCCCGGGATCCCCCACCCCCCCTCACCTCAGACGTCGTCGACGGCGGCGGCCTCGCGTCTCTGGCGCACGAGCTCCAGCTCGTCGGCCACGAGGGGCTGGGGGGACAGGGGGGTTAGGGGGGGACTGGGGGGCACTGGGGTGGACTGGGAGGCGATGGGGGCCTTGGGGAAGGGGCCCACTAGGTGTGTGGCTGCGTACTGCGGTGTACTGGGGCATAGTGGGGTGTACTGGGGTGGACTGGGGTGCACTGGGGTGGACTGGGGTGGACTGGGAGGCGATGGGGGCCTTGGGGAAGGGACCCACTGGGTGCGTGGCTGCGTACTGCGGTGTACTGGGGCATACTGGGGTGGACTGGGGTGGACTGGGGTGGACTGGGGGGGACTGGGGGGGACTGGGGGGCACTGGGAGGCGGTGGAGGGCCTTGGGGAAGGGGCCCACTGGGCGCGTGGCTGCATACTGGGGCATGCTGGGGTGGACTGGGGTGGACTGGGGTAGACTGGGGTGGACTGGGAGGCGATGGGGGCCTTGGGGAAGGGGGCCACTGGGTGTGTGGCTGCGTACTGCGATGTACTGGGGCATACTGGGGCATACTGGGATGGACTGGGGTGGATGGGAAAGCAATGCGGGTCCTGGGAAGGGGCCCACTGGGTGCGTGGCTGCGTACTGGTGCATGCTGGGGTGTACTGGGTTGTACTGGGGTGGATGGGAAAGCAATGGGGGCCCTGGGGAAGGGGCCCACTGGGTGCGTGGCTGCGTACTGGGGCATGCTGGGGTGCACTGGGGTGCACTGGGCTGTACTGGGGTGGATGGAAAAGCAACGGGGGGCCTGGGGAGGGGGCCCACTGGGTGCGTGGCTGCGTACTGGGGCATACTGGGGTGCACTAGGGTGTAATGGGGTGGATGGGAAAGCAATGGGGGCCCTGGGGAAGGGCAGGGGTGCGGGGGGGGGGTTTCTGGCGTTGCAGTGGGGCGCACTGGGGCGCACTGGGACACACTGGGGTGTACTGGGATGTACTGGGGCACACTGGAACCGGTGGTCCCTACCTCAGCCCTCTTCACTCGCCCAACGTTGAAGGCCGCCTGTAGAGAGACCTTGGTGGTCACTGGGCTGTCCCCAGTCCCGGACTGGGAGGACCAAGTCCCCCCTCCAGTTCCCCAAACTGGGCGCCCTCCCAGTCCCCCCCAGTACTCACGTCCAGGCAATAACCTCCGCTGGCTTCGAACAACTGGGGAGGAGAGCAAAGGGGGGGTCTGGATGGGACCTGGGGGGTGCTGGGGGGGGGGGCAGAGGTGTCCCCAGTCCCCCCCAGTCCCCCCCAGTCCCCCCCAGTCCCATGGCTTCCCCCCCCCGGCCCCCTCCCTCCCAGTTTTCCCCTCTTCATGGAAGGACCTTGGAGACTGGGAGAATGGGGGGGGCCACCAGAGAGAACCGGGGGGGGGGGGGGACCCCCGAGACTGGGGCGAACTGGGGGGACCCCCCCGGGATGGGGGGAAGGGATCGGAGCGGAGGGGCTGCGGGGGAGGGGGGGGGGCAAAGAGGAACCGCGGGGGGACCCAGAGGGGGGTCCGGGGGTCCCGGAGGGTCCGGGGGGATCCAGAGGAGGGTCCGGGGGTCCCGGAGGAGGGTGCGGGGGGTGCGGGGGTGCCAGAGGGGGGTGCGGGGGGTGCGGGGGTCCCGGGGGAGGGTGCGGGGGGTGCGGGGGTGCCGGAGGGGGGTGCGGGGGGTGCGGGGGTCCCGGAGGAGGGTGCGGGGGGTGCGGGGGTGCCGGAGGCGGGTGCGGGGGGTGCGGGGGTGCCGGAGGGGGGTGCGGGGGGTCCGGGGCTGCCGGAGGAGGGTGCGGGGGGTGCGGGGGTGCCGGAGCAGCCCCTCCCCGCGGCGTCGGGGCCCCACCTGGGCATCCTGGGGGGCGCAGAGCAGGAGGACGAGGAGCAGGGCGAGGCTGAGCGCCGCCACCTTCATCTTCCTCCGCCGGCCGCCGGGTCCTGGCTGGGGCCGGGGGAGCCGGGGGGCGGATTTATCCCTCCCGGGGCTCCTCCTCGCCCACCCCCACCCCCCCCCGACCCCCCCCCGGGCAAGGCCGGGCTTGGCAGGGCCACCAGCCCTGGGCAAGGAGCCACCAGCCCTGGGCAAGGAGCCACCGCCGCACCCCCCGGGCGCGGATCCAGCCCCGGCACCGCTCCAGCTTCCCCCGCCCCCCCCCCAAAACCACATCCCCCCCCCCCCCCAGTGCCCCCCGACTCCCAGCGCCCTCTTTCCCTCCGGGACCCCCCCCCCCGGAGCCGACGCCGGCCCCAAACCGGGGGGCTCGGAGAATCGGCCCCCACCCCTCTCCCACCCCCGGGGGTCGCTGGGGGGGGCTGGGACCCACCCCCTCTTCTTGGGGACCCCGGGGTTGGGGAGCACCGGGAGGTCGGGGGGGGGGGGTCTCCGGTCACTGGGGGCACTGGGGAGCGACTGGGGAGCGCTGGGCAGCGGGGGGCGAGGGCTGGGCGCGGGGGAGGTGCCGGGGGGGGGTGGGGTGGGTGGGGGGAGGGTGCCCTGGTGAGGCCGCACCTCGAATCCTGGGGTCAGTTTTGGGTCCCTCAGCACGAGAAGGACCTTGAGGGCGACCAGAGGAGGGCGACGAAGGTGGGGAAGGGTCTGGAGGACAAGACTGGTGGGGAGGGACTGGGGGAACTGGGGGGGTTCAGCCTGGAGAAGAGGAGGTGAGGGGAGACCTCATCGCGCTCTGCAACGACCTGGAAGGAGGTCGGGGCGAGGGGGGGGTCGGTCTCCTCTCCCAACAGCGATAGGACGAGAGGAGATGGCCTCAGGTTGCACCAAGGGAGGTTGGGATTGGACGTTGGGAAAAATTTCGGAAGCAAGAGTGGTCAGGGCTTGGCCCAGGCTGCCCAGGGCAGCGGTGGGGTCACCAACCCTGGAGGTATCTAAAAGACGTGGAGATGTGGTGCTTAGGGACGTGGTGTGGTGGGCATGGGGGGGTTGGGTTGACGGTTGGACTCGATGGTCTTAGAGGTCTTTTCCAACCTTCATGATTCCATGATTCCATGGTTCCATGATTCCATGGTTCCATGATTTCATGATTCCATGATTCCATGATTCCATGGTTCCATGATTTCATGATTCCATGATTCCATGGTTCCATGATTCCATGGTTCCATGATTTCATGATTCCACGGTTCCATGGTTCCACGGTTCCATGGTTCCATGATTCTATGATTCCATGGTTCCATGGTTCCATGATTCCATGATTCCATGGTTCCATGGTTCCATGATTCCATGATTCCATGATTCCCTGATTCCATGGTTCCATGATTCCATGGTTCCATGATTCCATGATTCCCTGATTCCATGGTTCCATGATTCCATGGTTCCATGATTCTATGATTCCACGGTTCCACGATTCCACGATTCCATGATTCCACGATTCCACGGTTCCATGATTCCACGATTCCACGGTTCCATGATTCCACGATTCCACGGTTCCATGATTCCACGGTTCCACAGTTCCACGATTCCATGATTCCACGGTTCCACGATTCCATGATTCCATGGTTCCACGGTTCCATGGTTCCATGGTTCCACGATTCCACGATTCCACGGTTCCATGGTTCCATGGTTCCATGATTCCATGGTTCCACGATTCCACGGTTCCATGGTTCCATGGTTCCACGGTTCCACGGTTCCACGATTCCATGGTTCCATGATTCCATGATTCCACGATTCCACGATTCCATGATTCCACGGTTCCACGGTTCCACGATTCCATGATTCCATGGTTCCATGGTTCCATGATTCCATGGTTCCATGGTTCCATGGTTCCATGATTCCACGATTCCACGATTCCACGATTCCACGGTTCCACGGTTCCATGATTCCCTGATTCCATGGTTCCATGGTTCCATGATTCCATGATTCCATGATTCCACGATTCCACGATTCCACGGTTCCACGGTTCCACGATTCCCTGATTCCATGGTTCCCTGATTCCATGGTTCCATGGTTCCATGATTCCATGGTTCCATGCTTCCATGATTCCCTGATTCCCTGATTCCACGCTTCCACGCTTCCACCTGCCCTCACGGCTCTCCTCAAGGACCCAAGCACCCCAAGCAGCCGAGGGACCCGGCTCCTATTCCTAACGAAGACGGACGTGGTTTGGCTCCACCAGCTCGTTTGCCTCCCTGTAGACGCCCACAACCACCAGAAGAGACGGCCAACGGGACAGAGCCGGATTTCTTTCTCCCTCAGGAGAAGACCGGCGGTTTGGTGGTGGCACCTGGCACCGGGAGGAGCTGGGGCCAGCGAGGTCTCCGGCAGGAGACGCAGCAGGTATTTACGTCTCTCCTTCGGCAGCTGATGGAAGCCACCGCGTGTAACCACCAGCAAAGCCACCAGCAGCACTGAGCGGCAGCGGATGCGTTGGACTCGTTGCCCTGTACCGAGCTCATGGGACATCGGCGTCAAGACGGCAGGTCCAGGAGTTCTTCTAAGGCAGGTCCATAAGTTCTTCGTAAGGCAGGTCCCTAAGTTCTTCTAAGGCAGATCCATAAGTTCTTCTAAGGCAGGTCCCTAAGTTCTTCTAAGGCAGATCCATAAGTTCTTCTAAGGCAAGTCCATAAGTTCTTCTAAGGCAGATCCATAGGTTCTTCTAAGGCAGATCCATAAGTTCTTCTAAGGCAAGTCCATAAGTTCTTCTAAGGCAGGTCTATAAGTTCTTCTAAGGCAGGTCCATAAGTTCTTCTAAGGCAGATCCATAAGTTCTTCGTAGGGCAGATCCATAGGTTCTTCTAAGGCAGGTCCATAAGTTCTTCTAAGGCAGGTCCATAAGTTCTTCGTAGGGCAGATCCACAGGTTCTTCTAAGGCAGGTCCATAAGTTCTTCTAAGGCAGGTCCATAAGTTCTTCTAAGGCAGGTCCATAAGTTCTTCGTAAGGCAGGTCCATAAGTTCTTCTAAGGCAGGTCCATAAGTTCTTCTAAGGCAGATCCATAAGTTCTTCTAAGGCAGGTCCATAAGGTCTTCGTAGGGCAGGTCCATAAGTTCTTCTAAGGCAGGTCCATAAGTTCTTCTAAGGCAGATCCATAAGGTCTTCGTAGGGCAGATCCATAAGTTCTTCGTAAGGCAGATCCATAAGTTCTTCGTAGGGCAGGTCCCTAAGTTCTTCTAAGGCAGATCCATAAGGTCTTCGTAAGGCAGATCCATAAGTTCTTCTAAGGCAGATCCATAGGTTCTCCGTCGGGCAGACCCATAGGTTCTCCGTCGGGCAGATCCATAGGTTCTCCGTCAGGCAGATCCATAGGTTCTCCGTCAGGCAGACCCATAGGTTCTCCATCAGGCAGATCCATAGGTTCTCCATCAGGCAGATCCATAGGTTCTCCGTCGGGCAGATCCATAGGTTCTCCGTCGGGCAGACCCATAGGTTCTCCGTCAGGCAGACCCATAGGTTCTCCATCAGGCAGATCCATAGGTTCTCCGTCAGGCAGACCCATAGGTTCTCCATCAGGCAGATCCATAGGTTCTCCGTCAGGCAGACCCATAGGTTCTCCGTCAGGCAGATCCATAGGTTCTCCGTCGGGCAGATCCATAGGTTCTCCGTCGGGCAGATCCATACGTCCTCCGTCGGGCCGGCCCGTTCCTCTCCGAGCTCCCCCCATTCCTCACGTGCCGCCGTAATTCCAGCTTCCCCATCGCCGCTGACGTCCAAAAGCAGCCCCCGGGTCGCATCTCCGGAAGGCAAAGACCTCTATAGGGCCTCCATAGGGGTCTATAGGGCCTCCGTAGGGGTCTATAGGATCTCCGTAGGGGTCTATAGGGCCTCTGTAGGGGTCTATAGGACCTCCATAGGGGTCTATAGGATCTCCGTAGGGGTCTGTAGGACCTCCATAGGGGTCTATAGGGCCTCCGTAGGGGTCTGTAGGATCTCCGTAGGGGTCTATAGGGCCTCCGTAGGGGTCTATAGGGCCTCTGTAGGGGTCTATAGGACCTCCATAGGGGTCTATAGGATCTCCGTAGGGGTCTGTAGGACCTCCATAGGGGTCTATAGGGCCTCCATAGGGGTCTATAGGATCTCCGTAGGGGTCTATAGGGCCTCCATAGGGGTCTGTAGGACCTCCATAGGGGTCTATAGGGCCTCCATAGGGGTCTATAGGATCTCCGTAGGGGTCTGTAGGACCTCCGTATGGGTCTATAGGACCTCCATAGGGGTCTATAGGGCCTCCATAGGGGTCTGTAGGACCTCCATAGGGTTCTATAGGACCTCCGTAGGGGTCTATAGGGCCTCCATAGGGGTCTATAGGATCTCCGTAGGGGTCTATAGGATCTCCGTAGGGGTCTGTAGGACCTCCGTAGGGGTCTATAGGGCCTCCATAGGGGTCTATAGGATCTCCGTAGGGGTCTACAGGGCCTCCATAGGGGTCTATAGGGCCTCCATAGGGGTCTATAGGGCCTCCGTAGGGGTCTATAGGACCTCCGTAGGGGTCTATAGGATCTAGTTTGATGAGCGTCAAAGGCCGGGGGTCAAAGTCAGGTTTGGCTTTTGGAGGTTGGTGAAACCACGGGGTCCTCGTTTTGACCCCCCCCCCCCACCAGACGCCAGAAGCTTCAAAGCGGCCGCTTTCATCCCGAAATCATCCGGGATCGGAGGCTTCCCGAGAGCCCGCGGGCGGCTCCGCTCCTTCCGGGCCATTTTCCAAAGGTCACCGGGGGGGGGGGTGGGGATGGGGGGGAGGTTTTGCCCTTTTCCGTCAAGAAAAGCTCCCTTGATGTCAAGATTTGAAGGCCACCGACTCGGAATTATTGACTTTGGAATCATCCGGAGAAGCGGGGGGGGGGCGTTCAGGCGGAAAAATTTTTTCTTTCTTCTCGGCCGGAGGAGATCACGCGGCGCCCGCCGAGCGCGGTTCCTTGTCTTTTGAAGTCCGGGTTTCGGGAAAAGAATGGGGGGAATTGTAAGGGGGTGACGACGGATTGACTTCGGAAAGGTCGAAGCCGTCAAAATCGGAGCGGGTGGCGTTTGATGACCTTTGTCCTTTTTTTCCACGGAGAGGTGGAGGAAACACGGAACGGGAGCTTCACCACCACCTTCTGGGTGGGGGCCGTGTCCTCGCGTGTTGCCGAAATTCTCCAGGAGGTCGAAGAGCCTCGGGGAACCGAAAGGCTCCTGGTGGAGCTTCTCAAGGGCTTTTTTTTTTGGGGGGGGGGTTGCTAAGGTTTCACCAACTTCTAGGGGTAAGTCGGGGGAGAGAGAATCTGGAATTGTGGAATTGTGGAATTGTGGAATTGTGGAATCGTGGAATCGTGGAATTGTGGAATCGTGGAATCGTGGAACCGTGGAATCATGGAACCATGGAATCGTGGAATCATGGAATCGTGGAATCGTGGAATCGTGGAATCACGGAATCATGGAACCACGGAACCATGGAATCATGAAATCATGGAACCATGTAATCATGGAATCATAGAATCATGGAACCATGGAACCAGGGAATCATGGAATCATGGAACCATGGAATCATGGAATCATGGAATCAGGGAATCATGGAATCATGGAACCATGGAACCATGGAATCATGAAATCATGGAACCATGTAATCATGGAATCATAGAATCATGGAACCATGGAACCAGGGAATCATGGAATCATGGAACCATGGAATCATGGAATCATGGAATCAGGGAATCATGGAATCATGGAACCATGGAACCATGGAATCATGAAATCATGGAACCATGTAATCATGGAATCATGGAATCATGGAATCATGGAACCATGGAATCAGGCAATGAGGGAATCATGGAATCATGGAACCATGGAACCATGGAATCATGGAATCATGGAATCATGGAACCATGGAACCATGGAATCATGGAACCATGGAACCATGGAACCATGGAACCATGGAATCGTGGAACCATGGAATCGTGGAACCATGGAGCCGTGGAACCATGGAACCATGGAACCATGGAATCATGGAATCATGGAACCATGGAACCATGGAATCATGGAACCATGGAACCATGGAACCATGGAACCGTGGAATCGTGGAACCGTGGAATCGTGGAACCATGGAATCATGGAACCATGGAGCCGTGGAATCGTGGAACCATGGAACCGTGGAATCGTGGAACCATGGAATCATGGAACCATGGAACCATGGAATCATGAAGGTTGGAAAAGACCTCTAAGACCATCGAGTCCAACCGTCAACCCAACCCCCCCATGCCCACCACACCACGTCCCTAAGCACCACATCTCCACGTCTTTTAGATACCTCCAGGGTTGGTGACCCCACCGCTGCCCTGGGCAGCCTGGGCCAAGCCCTGACCACTCTTGCTTCCGAAATTTTTCCCAACGTCCAATCCCAACCTCCCTTGGTGCAACCTGAGGCCATCTCCTCTCGTCCTATCGCTGTTGGGAGAGGAGACCGACCCCCCCCTCGCCCCGACCTCCTTCCAGGTCGTTGCAGAGCGCGATGAGGTCTCCCCTCACCTCCTCTTCTCCAGGCTGAACCCCCCCAGTTCCCCCAGTCCCTCCCCACCAGTCTTGTCCTCCAGACCCTTCCCCACCTTCGTCGCCCTCCTCTGGTCGCCCTCAAGGTCCTTCTCGTGCTGAGGGACCCAAAACTGACCCCAGGATTCGAGGTGCGGCCTCACCAGGGCACCCACCCCCCCCCCCCGGCGCCTCCCCCGCGCCCAGCCCTCGCCCCCCGCTGCCCAGCGCTCCCCAGTCGCTCCCCAGTGCCCCCAGTGACCGGAGACCCCCCCCCCCGACCTCCCGGTGCTCCCCAACCCCGGGGTCCCCAAGAAGAGGGGGTGGGTCCCAGCCCCCCCCAGCGACCCCCGGGGGTGGGAGAGGGGTGGGGGCCGATTCTCCGAGCCCCCCGGTTTGGGGCCGGCGTCGGCTCCGGGGGGGGGGGTCCCGGAGGGAAAGAGGGCGCTGGGAGTCGGGGGGCACTGGGGGGGGGGGATGTGGTTTTGGGGGGGGGGCGGGGGAAGCTGGAGCGGTGCCGGGGCTGGATCCGCGCCCGGGGGGTGCGGCGGTGGCTCCTTGCCCAGGGCTGGTGGCTCCTTGCCCAGGGCTGGTGGCCCTGCCAAGCCCGGCCTTGCCCGGGGGGGGGTCGGGGGGGGTGGGGGTGGGCGAGGAGGAGCCCCGGGAGGGATAAATCCGCCCCCCGGCTCCCCCGGCCCCAGCCAGGACCCGGCGGCCGGCGGAGGAAGATGAAGGTGGCGGCGCTCAGCCTCGCCCTGCTCCTCGTCCTCCTGCTCTGCGCCCCCCAGGATGCCCAGGTGGGGCCCCGACGCCGCGGGGAGGGGCTGCTCCGGCACCCCCGCACCCCCGCACCCTCCTCCGGCACCCCCGCACCCCCCGCACCCTCCCCCGGGACCCCCGGACCCCCCGCACCCTCCTCCGGGACCCCCGCACCCCCCGCACCCCCCTCCGGGACCCCCGGACCCCCCGCACCCTCCCCCGGGACCCCCGCACCCCCCGCACCCTCCTCCGGCACCCCCGGACCCTCCTCCGGGACCCCCGCACCCCCCGCACCCTCCTCCGGCACCCCCGCACCCCCCGCACCCTCCCCCGGGACCCCCGGACCCTCCTCCGGGACCCCCGCACCCCCCGCACCCTCCTCCGGCACCCCCGGACCCTCCTCCGGGACCCCCGCACCCCCCGCACCCTCCCCCGCACCCCCCGCACCCTCCTCTGGGACCCCAAACCCTCCGGGACCCCCGGACCCCCCTCTGGGTCCCCCCGCGGTTCCTCTTTGCCCCCCCCCCCCCCCCCCCGCAGCCCCTCCGCTCCGATCCCTTCCCCCCAGCCCGGGGGGGTCCCCCCAGTTCACCCCAGTTCGCCCCAGTCTCGGGGTCCCCCCCCCCCCCGGTTCTCTCCGGTGGCCCCCCCCCGTTCTCCCAGTCTCCAAGGTCCTTCCATGAAGAGGGGAAAACTGGGAGGGAGGGGGCCGGGGGAGGGAAGCCATGGGACTGGGGGGGACTGGGGGGGACTGGGGGGGACTGGGGGGGACTGGGGACACCTCTGCCCCCCCCCCAGCACCCCCCAGGTCCCATCCAGACCCCCCCTTTGCTCTCCTCCCCAGGGGTTCGAAGCCAGCGGAGGTTATTGCCTGGACGTGAGTACTGGGGGGGACTGGGAGGGCGCCCAGTTTGGGGAACTGGAGGGGGGACTTGGTCCTCCCAGTCCGGGACTGGGGACAGCCCAGTGACCACCGGGGTCTCTCTACAGGCGGCCTTCAACTACGGGCGAGTGAAGAGGGCTGAGGTAGGGACCACCGGTTCCAGTGTGCCCCAGTACATCCCAGTACATCCCAGTACACCCCAGTGCGCCCCAGTGCGCCCCACTGCAACGCCAGAAACCCCCCCCCCCGCACCCCTGCCCTTCCACAGGGCCCCCATTGCATTCTCATCCACCCCAGTACAGCCCAGTATGCCCCAGTACGCAGCCACGCACCCAGTGGGCCCCTTCCCCAGGACCCCCATTGCTTTCCCATCCACCCCAGTACAGCCCAGTACAACCCAGCATGCCCCAGTACGCAGCCATGCGCCCAGTGGGCCCCCTCCCCAGGAGCCTCATCGCCTCCCAGTCCACCCCAGTCCACCCCAGTGCACCCCAGCATGCCCCAGTACGCAGCCACGCACCCAGTGGGCCCCTTCCCCAGGGCCCCCATCGCCTCCCAGTCCACCCCAGCATGCCCCAGTACGCAGCCACGCACCCAGTGGGCCCCCTCCCCAGGACCCCCAATGCATTCCCATCCACCCCGGTCCACCCCAGTACAACCCAGCATGCCCCAGTACACAGCCACGCACCCAGTGGGCCCCTTTCCCAAGGCCCCCCATCGCCTCCCAGTCCACCCCAGTACACCCCAGCATGCCCCAGTACGCAGCCACGCGCTCAGTGGGCCCCTTTCCCAAGGCCCCCCATCGCCTCCCAGTTCACCCCAGTCCACCCCAGTCCACCCCAGTCCACCCCAGTGCACCCCAGCATGCCCCAGTATGCAGCCACGCACCCAGTGGGCCCCCTCCCCAGGACCCCCAATGCATTCCCATCCACCCCAGTCCACCCCAGTAAAACCCAGCATGCCCCAGTACACAGCCACGCACCCAGTGGGCCCCTTTCCCAAGGCCCCCCATCGCCTCCCAGTCCACCCCAGTGCACCCCAGTCCACCCCACCATGCCCCAGTACGCAGCCACGCACCCAGTGGGACCCGTCCCCAGGACCCCCAATGCATTCCCATCCATCCCAGTCCACCCCAGTCCACCCCAGTCCACCCCACCATGCCCCAGTACGCAGCCACGCGCCCAGTGGGCCCCTTCCCCAGGGCCCCCATTGCTTTCCCATCCACCCCAGTCCCCCCCAGTGCACCCCAGTATGCCCCAGTACACCGCAGTACGCAGCCACGCACCCAGTGGGCCCCTTCCCCAAGGCCCCCATCGCCTCCCAGTCCACCCCAGTCCACCCCAGTCCCCCCCATTGCACCCCAGTCCACCCCAGTATGCCCCAGTACACCGCAGTACGCAGCCACGCACCCAGTAGGCCCCTTCCCCAAGGTCCCCATCGCCTCCCAGTCCACCCCAGTGCACCCCAGTCCACCCCAGTGCAGCCCAGTCCACCCCAGTATGCCCCAGTACGCAGCCATGCGCCCAGCGGGCCCCTTCCCCAGGAGCCTCATCGCCTCCCAGTCCACCCCAGTCCACCCCAGTCCACCCCAGTGCACCCCAGTGCACCCCAGAATGCCCCAGTACGCAGCCATGCACCCAGTGGGCCCCTTCCCCAGGACCCCCAATGCATTCCCATCCACCCCAGTCCACCCCAGTCCACCCCAGCATGCCCCAGTACGCAGCCACGCACCCAGTGGGCCCCTTCCCCAGGACCCCCATTGCTTTCCCATCCACCCCAGTCCCCCCCAGTGCACCCCAGTCCACCCCAGTCCACCCCAGTCCACCCCAGTACACCGCAGTACGCAGCCACACACCCAGTGGGCCCCTTCCCCAAGGCCCCCATCACCTCCCAGTCCCCCCCAGTGCCCCCCAGTGCCCCCCAGTTCCCCCCCTAACCCCCCTGTCCCCCCAGCCCCTCGTGGCCGACGAGCTGGAGCTCGTGCGCCAGAGACGCGAGGCCGCCGCCGACGATGTCTGAGGTGAGGGGGGGTGGGGGATCCCGGGGGATCCCGGGGGATCCCCGATTCCCAGGGCTCCGCAGGGAGAGGGGAGGGGGCCCCTCTGCGGGGGGGTGACATTTTGGGGGCTCTTTCAGGACGGGAAGCGGTGGTGACGCCCGTGTCCCCCCCCCCCCAGCGGCATGAGGAGATGATCAGCCCTGGACCCCCCCCCCATCCCATGGGATTTCCTGCTCCAGATCAATAAACCCCGTCAGCAAAACCGTGTCCGTGTGTCCCTGTGTCCGTGTGTCCCCGTGGCCTCAAAATCGGGCTTTGGGGGCTCAAAATGGGGCTTTGGGGGCTCAAAATGGGGTCTGGGGCCTCAAAATGGGGCTTTGGGGGCTCAAAATGGGGCTTTGGGGCTTCAAAATGGGGCTTTGGGGGCTCAAAATGGGGTCTGGGGCCTCAAAATGGGGCTCTGGGGGCTCAAAATGGGGCTTTCGGGGCTCAAAATGGGGCTCTGGGGCCTCAAAATGGGGTCTAGGGGCTCAAAATGGGGCTTTGGGGCTTCAAAATGGGGCTTTGGGGGCTCAAAATGGGGTCTGGGGCCTCAAAATGGGGCTTTGGGGGCTCAAAATGGGGTCTGTGGCCTCAAAATGGGGCTTTGGGGGCTCAAAATGGGGCTTTGGGGGCTCAAAATGGGGTCTGGGGGCTCAAAATGGGGCTTTGGGGCTTCAAAATGGGGCTTTGGGGGCTCAAAATGGGGTCTGTGGCCTCAAAATGGGGCTTTGGGGGCTCAAAATGGGGCTTTGGGGGCTCAAAATGGGGTCTGGGGCCTCAAAATGGGGCTTTGGGGCTTCAAAATGGGGTCTGCGGCCTCAAAATGGGGCTCCGAGGGCTCAAAAAGGGGCTCTGGGGCCTCAAAATGGGGCTTTGGGGGCTCAAAATGGGGTCTGGGGCCTCAAAATGGGGCTTTGGGGGCTCAAAATGGGGTCTGGGGGCTCAAAATGGGGCTTTGGGGGCTGAAAACGGGGCTCTGGGGCCTCAAAATGGGGCTTTGGGGCCTCAAAAAGGGGTTCTGGGGCCTCAAAATGGGGCTCTGGGGCCTCAAAATGGGGCTTTGAGGGCTCAAAATGGGGCTTTGGGGGCTCAAAATGGGGGTCTGGGGCCTCAAAATGGGGCTTTGGGGCCTCAAAATGGGGTCTGGGGGCTCAAAATGGGGCTTTCGGGGCTCAAAATGGGGCTCTGGGGCCTCAAAATGGGGCTTTGGGGCCTCAAAATGGGGTCTGGGGGCTCAAAATGGGGCTTTCGGGGCTCAAAATGGGGCTTTGGGGTCTCAAAATGGGGCTCTGGGGCCTCAAAATGGGGTCTGGGGCCTCAAAATGGGGCTTTGGGGCCTCAAAATGGGGCTTTGGGGGCTCAAAATGGGGCTCTGGGGCCTCAAAATGGGGCTTTGGGGGCTGAAAATGGGGCTTTGGGGGCTCAAAATGGGGTCTGGGGCCTCAAAATGGGGCTCTGGGGGCTCAAAATGGGACTTTGGGGGCTCAAAATGGGGGTTTGGGGGTTCAAAATGGGGTCTGGGGCCTCCAAATGGGGCTCTGGGGTCTCAAAATGGGGCTTTGGGGGCTTAAAATGGGCCTCTGGGGCATTAAAATTGGGCTTTCGGTGCTCAAAATGGGGCCTGGGGCCTCAAAATGGGGCTTTGGGGGCTCAAAATGGGGTTTGGGGGGCTCAAAATGGGGCTTTGGGGGCTCAAAATGGGGTTTTGGGGGCTCAAAATGGGGTCTGGGGCCTCAAAATGGGGCTTTGGGGGCTCAAAATGGGGCTTTGGGGCTTCAAAATGGGGCTCTGGGGGCTCAAAATGGGGCTTTGGGGCTTCAAAATGGGGCTTTGGGGGCTCAAAATGGGGCTTTGGGGGCTCAAAATGGGGTCTGGGGCCTCAAAATGGGGCTTTGAGGGCTCAAAATGGGGCTTTGGGGGCTCAAAATGGGGTCTGGGGCCTCAAAATGGGGCTTTGGGGCTTCAAAATGGGGTCTGGGGCCTCAAAATGGGGCTCCGAGGGCTCAAAAAGGGGCTCTGGGGCCTCAAAATGGGGCTTTGGGGGCTCAAAATGGGGTCTGGGGCCTCAAAATGGGGCTTTGGGGGCTCAAAATGGGGTCTGGGGGCTCAAAATGGGGCTTTGGGGGCTCAAAATGGGGTCTGGGGCCTCAAAATGGGGCTTTGAGGGCTCAAAATGGGGCTTTGGGGGCTCAAAATGGGGTCTGGGGCCTCAAAATGGGGCTTTGGGGCCTCAAAATGGGGCTCTGAGGCCTCAAAATTGGGCTCTGGGGCCTCAAAATGGGGCTTTCGGGGCTCAAAATGGGGCTCTGGGGCTCCAAAATGGGGCTTTGGGGCCTCAAAATGGGGTCTGGGGCCTCAAAATGGGGCTTTGGGGCCTCAAAATGGGGTCTGGGGGCTCAAAATGGGGCTTTGGGGGCTGAAAATGGGGCTTTGGGGCCTCAAAATGGGGTCTGGGGGCTCAAAATGGGGCTTTCGGGGCTCAAAATGGGGCTTTGGGGGCTCAAAATGGGGCTTTGGGGCTCCAAAATGGGGCTTTGGGGCCTCAAAATGGGCCTCTGGGGCCTCAAAATTGGGCTTTGGGGCCTCAAAATGGGGCTTTCGGGCCTTAAAATTGGGCTTTGGGGCCTCAAAATGGGGCTCTGGCGGCTCAAAATGGGGCTTTGGGGCCTCAAAATGGGGCTTTGGGGGCTCAAAATGGGGCTTTGGGGCTTCAAAATGGGGCTTTGGGGGCTCAAAATGGGGTCTGGGGCCTCAAAATGGGGCTCTGGGGGCTCAAAATGGGGTCTGGGGCCTCAAAATGGGGCTCTGGGGCCTCAAAATGGGGTCTAGGGGCTCAAAATGGGGCTTTGGGGCTTCAAAATGGGGCTCTGGGGGCTCAAAATGGGGCTCTGGGGGCTCAAAATGGGGCTTTGGGGCCTCAAAATGGGGCTTTGGGGGCTCAAAATGGGGCTTTGGGGCTTCAAAATGGGGCTTTGGGGGCTCAAAATGGGGTCTGGGGCCTCAAAATGGGGCTCTGGGGGCTCAAAATGGGGCTTTGGGGCCTCAAAATGGGGCTTTGGGGGCTCAAAATGGGGTCTGGGGCCTCAAAATGGGGCTTTGAGGGCTCAAAATGGGGCTTTGGGGGCTCAAAATGGGGTCTGGGGCCTCAAAATGGGGCTTTGGGGCTTCAAAATGGGGTCTGGGGCCTCAAAATGGGGCTCCGAGGGCTCAAAAAGGGGCTCTGGGGCCTCAAAATGGGGCTTTGGGGGCTCAAAATGGGGTCTGGGGCCTCAAAATGGGGCTTTGGGGGCTCAAAATGGGGTCTGGGGGCTCAAAATGGGGCTTTGGGGGCTGAAAATGGGGCTCTGGGGGCTCAAAATGGGGCTTTGGGGCCTCAAAAAGGGGTTCTGGGGCCTCAAAATGGGGCTCTGGGGGCTAAAAATGGGGCTCTGGGGGCTCAAAATGGGGTTTGGGGGGCTCAAAATGGGGCTTTGGAGCCTCAAAATGGGGCTTTGGGGGCTCAAAATGGGGCTCTGGGACCTCAAAATGGGGCTTTGGGGCTCAAAATGGGGCTTTGGGGCCTCAAAATGGGGCTCTGGGGCCTCAAAATTGGGCTCTGGGGCCTCAAAATGGGGCTTTCGGGGCTCAAAATGGGGCTCTGGGGCTTCAAAATCGGGCTTTGGGGGCTCAAAATGGGGCTTTGGGGGCTCAAAATGGGGTCTGTGGCCTCAAAATGGGGCTTTGGGGGCTCAAAATGGGGCTTTGGGGGCTCAAAATGGGGTCTGGGGGCTCAAAATGGGGCTTTGGGGCTTCAAAATGGGGCTTTGGGGGCTCAAAATGGGGTCTGGGGCCTCAAAATGGGGCTTTGAGGGCTCAAAATGGGGTCTGGGGCCTCAAAATGGGGCTCCGAGGGCTCAAAAAGGGGCTCTGGGGTCTCAAAATGGGGCTTTGGGGGCTCAAAATGGGGTCTGGGGCCTCAAAATGGGGCTTTGGGGGCTCAAAATGGGGTCTGGGGGCTCAAAATGGGGCTTTGGGGCCTCAAAAAGGGGTTCTGGGGCCTCAAAATGGGGCTCTGGGGGCTCAAAATGGGGCTCTGGGGCCTCAAAATGGGGCTTTGGGGCCTCAAAATGGGGTCTGGGGGCTCAAAATGGGGCTTTCGGGGCTCAAAATGGGGCTTTGGGGCCTCAAAATGGGGTCTGGGGGCTCAAAATGGGGCTTTCGGGGCTCAAAATGGGGCTTTGGGGGCTCAAAATGGGGCTCTGGGGCCTCAAAATTGGGCTTTGGGGCCTCAAAATGGGGTCTGGGGGCTCAAAATGGGGCTTTCGGGGCTCAAAATGGGGCTTTGGGGCCTCAAAATGGGGTCTGGGGGCTCAAAATGGGGCTTTCGGGGCTCAAAATGGGGCTTTGGGGCTCCAAAATGGGGCTTTGGGGCCTCAAAATTGGGCTTTGGGGCCTCAAAATGGGGCTTTGGGGCCTTAAAATTGGGCTTTGGGGCCTCAAAATGGGGCTTTGGGGCCTCAAAATGGGGCTCTGGGGGCTCAAAATGGGGCTTTGAGGCCTCAAAATGGGGCTCTGGGGGCTCAAAATGGGGCTCTGGGGGCTCAAAATGGGGTTCTGGGGCCTCAAAATGGGGCTCTGGGGGCTAAAAATGGGGCTCTGGGGGCTCAAAATGGGGTTTGGGGGCTCAAAATGGGGTCTGGGGCCTCACTATGGGGCTTTGGGGGCTCAAAATGGGGTTCTGGGGCCTCAAAATGGGGCTCTGGGGGCTAAAAATGGGGCTCTGGGGCCTCACTATGGGGCTTTGGGGGCTCAAAATGGGGTCTGGGGCCTCAAAATGGGGCTTTGGAGCCTCAAAATGGGGCTCTGGGACCTCAAAATGGGGCTTTGGGGCTCAAAATGGGGCTTTGGGGCCTCAAAATGGGGCTCTGGGGCCTCAAAATTGGGCTCTGGGGCCTCAAAATGGGGCTTTCGGGGCTCAAAATGGGGCTCTGGGGCTTCAAAATGGGGCTTTGGGGGTTCAAAATGGGGCTTTGGGGGCTCAAAATGGGGTCTGTGGCCTCAAAATGGGGCTTTGGGGGCTCAAAATGGGGCTTTGGGGGCTCAAAATGGGGTCTGGGGGCTCAAAATGGGGCTTTGGGGCTTCAAAATGGGGCTTTGGGGGCTCAAAATGGGGTCTGGGGCCTCAAAATGGGGCTTTGGGGGCTCAAAATGGGGCTCTGGGGCCTCAAAATGGGGCTTTGGGGGCTCAAAATGGGGTCTGGGGGCTCAAAATGGGGCTTTGGGGCCTCAAAAAGGGGTTCTGGGGCCTCAAAATGGGGCTCTGGGGGCTAAAAATGGGGCTCTGGGGGCTCAAAATGGGGTTTGGGGGGCTCAAAATGGGGCTTTGGGGGCTCAAAATGGGGCTCTGGGGCCTCAAAATGGGGCTTTGGGGGCTCAAAATGGGGCTTTGCGGGCTCAAAATGGGGTCTGGGGCCTCAAAATGGGGCTTTGGATCCTCAAAATGGGGCTTTGGGGGCTCAAAATGGGGCTCTGGGGCCTCAAAATGGGGCTCTGGGGCCTCAAAATGGGGTCTGGGGGCTCAAAATGGGGCTTTCGGGGCTCAAAATGGGGCTTTGGGGCCTCAAAATGGGGTCTGGGGGCTCAAAATGGGGCTTTGGGGGCTCAAAATGGGGCTCTGGGGGCTCAAAATGGGGCCTGGGGGCTCAAAATGGGGCTTTGGGGCCTCAAAATGGGGCCTGAGGCCTCAAAATGGGGCCATGGGGGCTCAAAATGGGGCTTTGTGGCGTCAAAATGGGGCTCTGGGGGCTCAAAATGGGGCTTTGGGGGCTCAAAATGGGGCTCTGGGGGCTCAAAATGGGGCTTTGGGGGCTCAAAATGGGGCTTTGGGGCTCAAAATGGGGCTTTGGGGGCTCAAAATGGGGTCTGGGGCCTCAAAATGGGGCGCTGGGGCCTCAAAATGGGGTCTGGGGGCTCAAAAAGGGGCTCTGGGGCCTCAAAATGGGGTCTGGGGGCTCAAAATGGGGCTCTGGGGCCTCAAAATGGGGCTCTGGGGGCTCAAAATGGGGTCTGGGGCCTCAAAATGGGGCTTTGGGGGCTCAAAATGGGGCCTGGGGGCTCAAAATGGGGCTTTGGGGCCTCAAAATGGGGCCTGGGGCCTCAAAATGGGGCTCTGTACCCAAAATGAGGAGTTCGGACCCCAAAATGTGGCTTTGGACCCTCCAAATGAAGATTTGGACCCTTGCTGTGACCTATCTAAGGGGGCTTCGAGGACTTTTGATGGGACAACTGGTTTTAAACTGGGAGAGGGGAGGAGAGAAGGAAGAGCTTCTTCACGGGGAGGGTGGTGAGGCACCGGAAGACGTTGCCCAGAGAAGTTGGGGGTGTCCCACCATCGGAAGGGTTCAAGGTCAGGTTGGAGGGGGCTTGGAGCAGCCTGGGTGCCCTCTAGGACCTCTGTCCCCAGAAACCTGGTCCCCTCCAGGAGCCACCTGCCCTCCCCGCCGGGACGGGTGGCTCCGGGGACACCCGGGTCCCTCCCACCCCAGGATCCGCTGGATTCCCTGCGCCTCCCGGTGCTGGGTCCCTTCCACGGCGGGAGCCTCGTCGGGAGCCCACTCGAGTGACGATGGCCACGTTGTGCCTCAGGCCCACCGGTGACCATGACCACGTCGTGTCTTGGAGCCCACCAGTGACAATGACCACCTTGAGTCTTGGAGCCCACTGGTGATGATGACCACGTTGCATCTCGGGCCCACCAGTGACAACCACGTCGCGCCTCAGGCCCACCAGTGATGATGACCACATCACGCCTCGGAGCCCACCGGTGACAATGACCACATTGTGCCTTGGAACCCACCAGGGACAATGACCATGTTGTGCCTTGGAGCCCACCGGTGATGATGACCACATCACGTCTTGGAGCCCACCAGTGATGATGACCACATCACGCCTCAGAGCCCACTGGTGACAATGACCACGTTGTGCCTTGGAACCCACCAGGGACAATGACCATGTTGTACCTTGGAGCCCACCGGTGATGATGACCACGCTGTGCCTTGGAGTCCTCAATGATGATGACCGGGTTGCATCTTGGAGCCCACCGGTGACAACGATCACGTCGTGCCTTGGAGCCCACCGGTGACAACGACCACATCACGCCTTGGAGCCCACCAGTGACGACCATGTCGTGCCTCAGGCCCACTAGTGATGATGGCCACGTCGCGTCTTGGAGCCCCCCAGTGACAATGACCACATTGAGTCTTGGAGCCCACTGGTGACAATGACCATGTTGTGTCTTGGAACCCACCAGGGACAATGACCATGTTGTACCTTGGAGCCCACCAGTGACAACGACCACGTCACGCCTTGGAGCCCACCAGTGACAATGACCATGTTGTGTCTTGGAACCCACCAGTGACGATGACCACGTCACACCTCGAAGCCCACCAGTGACAACGACCACATCGCGCCTTGGAGGCCCCTGGTGACAACGACCATGTTGTACCTTGGAGCCCACTGGTGACAACGACCACGTCACGACTTGGAGCCCACCAGTGACAATGACCACATTGAGTCTTGGAGCCCACTAGTGATGATGACCATGTCACGTCTTGGAGCCCACCGGTGACAACGCCCACGTCACGTCTTGGAGCCCACCAGTGACGATGACCACGTCGTGCCTTGGAGCCCACTGGTAACGATGATCACGTCACACCTCGAAGCCCACCAGTGACAATGACCATGTTGTACCTTGGAGCCCACCAGGGACAATGACCATGTTGTACCTTGGAGCCCACCAGGGACAATGACCATGTTGTGCCTTGGAACCCACCAGGGACAATGACCATGTTGTGCCTTGGAGCCCACCAGTGACAATGCCCACGTCACGCCTTGGAGCCCACCGGTGACAAGGCCCACATCACGCCTTGGAGCCCACCAGTGACGATGACCACGTCACGCCTTGGAGCCCACCAGTGATGATGACCACGTCACGTCTTGGAGCCCACCAGTGACGACGCCCACGTCACGTCTTGGAGCCCACCAGTGACGATGACCCCGTCACACCTTGGAGCCCACCGGTGACGATGACCATGTTGTGCCTTGGAACCCACCAGGGACAATGACCATGTTGTACCTTGGAGCCCACCAGTGACGATGACCACGTTGCACCTTGGAACCCACCAGTGACAACTCCCGCATCACGCCTTGGAGCCCACCAGTGACGATGACCACATCACGCCTTGGAGCCCACCAGTGATGATGACCATGTCACGTCTTGAAGCCCACCGGTGACAATGCCCACGTCACGCCTTGGAGCCCACTGGTGACAACGCCCACGTCACGTCTTGGAGCCCACCAGTGACGATGACCACGTTGTGCCTTGGAGCCCACCAGTGACAACGCCCACGTCGCCCCTCGCAGCCCTCAACCAACCTCCAGGAGCTCCCCCCCCCACCCCCCACCCCAGACCCCTCCCAGCGTTGGGCACAGCCGCCCCTCCCCCCCTCCCCTCCCCCGCTTCCCCCTTTTTTCCCCACATTTCCACCATTTTCTCCAAAAAACCCCCCCAAACCCCACCCCCCCCCAAAAAACCCCGCCCAACCCCCGCTTCCCGGCAAACGGGGAAGTTCTCCCGCCCGGATGAACTTCCTCAAAAATCGGGAAGTAAAACTTGGGGGGTCCCCCCCACCCCCACCCCCACCCCCACCCCCCCCCGCGTTTTTTCCCCCCCCCAAGAACCAATAAAAAACCTGGGAAACCGGAGGGGCGGGGCAGACGTCACCCGATAGCTCCTCCCCCTACTCTTCGCTCCGTCGGGATTGGTCGGAGTTTCTCCTCCGGGATAGGTCGGATCCCGCCTTTCCTGGGCCGAAATTGGGAAAAATTGGGGGGGGTTTTTTTTACCTCATTTTTTAGCCCCGCCCCCTCCCACCCCATTTTGTGCTTTTTTTCCCCCAAAAAAAAACAAACAAAAAAAAAAAAAAGTTTTTTTTTGGAGCCTCAGCGCCCAAATCCGGAGAGGGGGGGAGGCGCCGGGAGGGGCCGGCGATGACATCACGGCGACGCCCGGGCTTGACCGCGGAGATGTCGCAATTTTGGGGGGGGAGGGGTTGGGGTTTTGGGGTTTTTTTTTTTCCCCCCTTTTTTTTTTTCCCCCCGGTTTCCATAGCAACGGGGCTGACGTGCGGGGATGGGCGGGGCAGGAGCCGCTCCCCGCCCCCCCGCGGGCAGGGAAAGAGGCCGCCGCCCATCATGGAGCCCCTCCGCCTCGTCCCGCTGCTCGGTGAGGCCTCCTCCTCCTCCTCCTCCTCCTCCTCCTCCTCTCCCAAGCTTCTCCCTTTTTTTTGCCCTATCCCAACATTTTTCCACCCGTTTCCCTCCCCGTCGTCCCACCCCACCCCTCCCCCCTCCGGCCATTCCGCCGCCTCTTCCCTTTTTTCCCCGCTTCTTGCCCCGTTATCGGCATTTTTGCCCCCCCCCCCCCCAAATCTTCACTTCCCCCCTCCGCCCCCAAATAGGTTTTTTCCCAAAAAATTCATTTTTCCCAAAATAGTCACTTTTCCCCTCCCAAAAAGTCACTTTTTTCCCCGTCTCGTCACTTTTTTCCCAATTTCTTCAGTTTTTTCCCGATTTCTTTGTTTTTCCCGATTTCTTCACTTTTTTTCCCCAATTTCTTCACTTTCTTCCCCGTCTCGTCACTTTTTTCCTAATTTCTTCACTTTTTCCCCAATTTCTTCACTTTTTTCCCCAATTTCTTCACTTTCTTCCCCGTCTCGTCACTTTTTTCCCAATTTCTTCACTTTTTTCCCAATTTCTTCACTTTTTCCCCAATTTCTTCACTTTTTTCCCCAATTTCTTCACTTTCTTCCCTGTCTCGTCACTTTTTTCCCAATTTCTTCAGTTTTTTCCCGATTTCTTCATTTTTTCCCGATTTCTTCACTTTTTCCCCCAATTTCTTCACTTTCTTCCCCGTCTCGTCACTTTTTTCCTAATTTCTTCAGTTTTTCCCCAATTTCTTCACTTTTTTCCCCAATTTCTTCACTTTCTTCCCCGTCTCATCACTTTTTTCCCAATTTCTTCAGTTTTTCCCGATTTCTTCGGTTTTTCCCGATTTCTTCACTTTTTCCCCCAATTTCTTCACTTTCTTCCCCATCTCGTCACTTTTTTCCTAATTTCTTCACTTTTTTCCCAATTTCTTCACTTTTTTCCCCAATTTCTTCACTTTTTTCCCCGTCTCATCACTTTTTTCCTAATTTCTTCACTTTTTTCCTAATTTCTTCAGGTTCTTCCTAATTTCTTCTTTTTTTTCCCCAGTTTCTTCATTTTTTTCCCAATTTCTTCACTTTTTTCCCCGTCTCGTCACTTTTTTCCCAATTTCTTCACTTCTTTCCCCAATTTCTTCACTTTCTTCCCCATCTCATCACTTTTTTCCCCATTTCTTCAGTTTTCCCCCAATTTCTTCACTTTCTTCCCCATCTCGTCACTTTTTTTCTAGTTTCTTCACTTTTTTCCCCAGTTTCTTCACTTTTTTCCCCATTTCCTCATTTTTCCCCATCTCATCACTTTTTTCCCAATTTCTTCACTTTTTTCCCCAATTTCTTCAGTTTTTTCCCCATTTCTTCAGTTTTTTCCCCAATTTCTTCACTTTCTTCCCCGTCTCGTCACTTTTTTCCTAATTTCTTCACTTTTTTCCTAATTTCTTCACGTTCTTCCTAATGTCTTCTTTTTTTTTCCGTTTCTTCACTTTTTCCCTAATTTCTTCACTTTTTTCCCCAATTTCTTCACTTTTTTCCCCATCTCTTCACTTTTTCCCCAATTTCTTCACTTTTTTCCCCAATTTCTTCACTTTTTTCCCCATCTCGTCACTTTTTCCCCGTCTCATCACTTTTTTCCTAGTTTTTTCCCCATCTCGTCACTTTTTTCCCAATTTCTTCACTTTTTACCCCAATTTCTTCAGTTTTTTCCCCAATTTCTTCACTTTCTTCCCCGTCTCGTCACTTTTTTCCTAGGTTTTTTCCTAATTTCACTTTTTTCCCCATTTCTTCACTTTTTTCCCCAATTTCTTCACTTTCTTCCCCATCTTGTCACTGTTTTCCTAGTTTCTTCACTTTTTTCCCCATTTCCTCACTTTTTTCCCAATTTCTTCAGTTTTTTCCCAATTTCTTCACTTTTTTCCCCAATTGTGTCATTTTTTTCCCCATTTCTTCAGTTTTTTCCCCAATTTCTTCACTTTCTTCCCCATCTCGTCACTTTTTTCCTAGTTTTTTTCCTAATTTCTTCACTTTTTCCCCAATTTCTTCAGTTTTTTCCCCATCTCTTCACTTTTCTCCCCCTCGTCACTTTTTTCCCAATTTCTTCACTTTTTTCCCCGATTTCTTCACTTTTTTCCCCGTCTCGTCACTTTTTTCCTAATTTCTTCACTTTTTTCCGAATTTTTTCAGTTTTTTCCTAATTTCTTCACTTTTTCCCCATCTTGTCACTTTTTTCCTAGTTTTTTCACTTTTTCCCCCAATTTCTTCACTTTTTCCCCAATTTCTTCACTTTTTCCCCCAATTTCTTCACTTTCTTCCCCGTCTCGTCACTTTTTTCCTAATTTCTTCACTTTTTTCCTAATTTCTTCACGTTCATCCTAATTTCTTCTTTTTTTTCCCCAGTTTCTTCACTTTTTCCCCAATTTCTTCACTTTCTTCCCCAATTTCTTCACTTTTTTCCCCGTCTCTTCACTTTTTCCCCAATTTCTTCACTTTCTTCCTAATTTCTTCACTTTTCCCCCATTTCCTCCCTTTTTCCCCATTTCCTCCCTTTTCTCCCCATTTCCTTGCTGGTTCCCCCCCTCCCCCCCCCCGTCGCCCCCTCCAAACCCCAGCCCCGCCCCCGCCCCCGGCTGGGTTTGGCCTCCGGCTCCACCTTCCCTCTTCTCTCCTTTCCTTGGAATTTCCTTTGGCTTTTCCCTTTTTTCCTCTTTTTTCCCTTTTTTCCCTTTTTTTCCCTTTTTTCCCTTTTTTCTCTTTTTCCCCTTTTTTCCCCTTTTTTCCTCTTTTTTTTCTCTTTTTTCTCTTTTTCTCCTCCCTTCCCGTTTTCTTAAGCTCGGCTCTTTTTTGTTCCTTCTTTTCCTTCTCTTGGTTCTTTGTTTTGTTTCTTTTTCTTTCCCTTTTTCTTCCCCTTTTTTCATTTTCCATTTTTCCTTTTTTTTCTCCTTTTTCTTCTCCTTTTTGCTGTTCAATTTTTCCTTTTTCATTTCTCCTGCTTCTTCTCCGTTTTCTTTTCTCTTCGTTTTCCCTTTTTTTCGTTTCTCCTTTTTTGGTTTTTCGTTTTCTTCTCCCGTTTTATTTTCCTTTTGCTCTTTTCATTTTTTCATTTTTCCTTTTTTTTTTCCCTTCTTTTTCATTTTTCCTTTTTTCCCTTTTCATTTTTTCATTTTTTTTTCATTTTTTCCTTTTTCTTTGTATTTTTTTTCCTTTTCATTTCCCCTTTTTCATTTTCCTTTTTCTTTTTACATTTTTCCTTTTTATTTCTTTTGCTTTTTTCGTTTTTTCCTTTCCCTTTCCCCTTTCCCTTTCCACTTTTCCTTTCCCTTTTCCCTTTCCCTTTTTCCTTTCCCTTTTCCCTTTCCCTTTCCATTTTCCCTTTCCCTTTCCATTTTTCCCTTTTCCTTTCCACTTTCCCTTTCCACTTTCCCTTTCCATTTTCCCTTTCCCTTTCCATTTTTCCCTTCCCTTTCCATTTTCCCTTTCCCTTTCCACTTTCCCTTTCCCCTTTCCCCTTTCCCTTTCCTTTCCATTTTCCCTTTCCCTTTCCACTTTCCCTTTCCCCTTTCCCTTTCCACTTTCCCTTTCCACTTTCCCTTTCCCTTTCCCCTTTCCCTTTCCATTTTCCCTTTCCCTTTCCACTTTCCCTTTCCCCTTTCCCTTTCCATTTTCCCTTTCCCTTTCCACTTTCCCTTTCCCCTTTCCCTTTCCACTTTCCCTTTCCCTTTCCCCTTTCCCTTTCCATTTTCCCTTTCCATTTTCCCTTTCCCTTTCCATTTTCCCTTTCCCCTTTCCCTTTCCCTTTCCATTTTCCCTTTCCACTTTCCCTTTCCCCTTTCCACTTTCCCTTTCCCTTTCCACTTTCCCTTTCCATTTTTCCCTTTTCCTTTCCACTTTCCCTTTCCCCTTTCCCTTTCCCCTTTCCCTTTCCATTTTCCCTTTCCCTTCCCATTTTCCCTTTCCCTTCCCATTTTCCCTTTCCCTTTCCCCTTTCCCTTTCCCTTTCCCCTTTCCCTTTCCCTTTCCATTTTCCCCTTCCATTTTCCCTTTCCCTTTCCATTTTCCCTTCCCATTTTCCCTTTCCCTTCCCATTTTCCCTTCCCATTTTCCCTTTCCCTTTCCCCTTTCCCTTCCCATTTCCCCTTTCCCTTTCCCCTTTCCCTTTCCCCTTTCCCTTTCCCCTTTCCCTTTTCCTCTTCCCTTTCCCTTCTCCCTTCTCCCCACTTCCCCCTTCCTCCTCTTCCTCCCTCCCCCCCTCCTCCCTTCCCGCCCTCCTCCCCTCCCCCGCCTCCCTATTCCCTCCCCCCTCCCCCCCCTCGCAGCACCCCCTCCCCCTCCCCCCGCCGTCCCCTCACCCCCCTCCCCACCTCACCTCTTCTCTCTTCCAGCCTCTCTCCAGCTCCTCCTCCCGCGGGGGTCACCTGCAGGTAACGAATTTTGGGGGGGGGGGTCTTCTCCATCTGGTCCCACCTCATCTCCTCCACCCACCCAAACATCCACGTTGAGGAGAAGCAGGGCAGGTTCTCCTCCGTCTGGTCCCACCTCATCTCCTCCACCCACCCAAACATCCACGTTGAGGAGAAGCGGGGCGGGTTCTCCTCCGTCTGGTCCCACCTCATCTCCTCCACCCACCCAAACATCCACGTTGAGGAGAAGCGGGGCGGGTTCTCCTCCGTCTGGTCCCACCTCATCTCCTCCACCCACCCAAACATCCACGTTGAGGAGAAGGGGGGCGGGTTCTCCCCCGTCTGGTCCCACCTCATCTCCTCCACCCACCCAAACACCCAC
Organism: Calonectris borealis; assembly: GCF_964195595.1. Taxonomy (NCBI): domain Eukaryota; kingdom Metazoa; phylum Chordata; class Aves; order Procellariiformes; family Procellariidae; genus Calonectris; species Calonectris borealis. The sequence goes on from NW_027441663.1 coordinate 31,289, forward strand.
GTTGAGGAGAAGCGGGCGGGTTCTCCTCCGTCTGGTCCCACCTCATCTCCTCCACCCACCCAAACATCCACATTGAGGAGAAGCGGGTGGGTTCTCCTCCATCTGGACCAAGTTTGGCTTCTTGGCCCAATCGATGGCTCTGATAGGACAATTAATCCCCCTCCTTGGGGGACATTTTGGGGTGCAAACCCTCTTTTGACCTAAACAATTCGGGGCCCTCAAAAAGATCTCCAGCATCGAAGCGTCGGCGGTGGCGTCCAACAGGTCCCACCTCATCTCCCAGGCTTGGAGATGGATTCACTTTCTCCCCTCCCCCCCCCACCCCCCACCCCCCTTCCTCCCCAGTCCTTCCTCCTCCTCCCACCATCACTGTGATGCCGGAGAAGATAGAGTATCTCATCGGCGACACCATCTCCATCCGTTGCGTCGCTCCTTGGACCAAGGAGAAGATCCAAGGGTTCCAATTTTCGGGAACAAGCGGTTGGGCGGTGGACGTGAGGATGACGAGGAGGACCTACGAGTATCGTTTCAACCTGACGGGGCCGAAGGACGGGGGGGCGCACGCTTGCACCTACACCGTCCTCAACCAGTTCCGTCAACTCATCCGTTCCCAGGAGAGCAAATCCATCATCATCAGCGTGAAAGGTAGGGGAGATGCCACCACGGTTCCCTCTTCTCCGTCCCACCACCAGCCATCTGCAGATACTTCCGAGTCCCAAACGGGGTGATTTTCTCCACCTCGACTCCCCGGCTTGAGCCCCGCCCCCCCAAAAAAAAAATTGAGGAGGGGGTGGGGCTTCTTCTTTCCACCTTCAGATCGTCCACCTCGACCCACGCTGGTCCTGAAGTCTTCAAGCGGCGGCGTCACGCTGGAAGGTCAACCCCTCGTCTTCCTCTGCGCGGCTCCGGCGGGGGAGGCGGAGCGAAGGTTTCATTTCTACAAGGAGAAGACCGAGGTCATCGCTGAGGTCGAGATGATATTGAAGAACGCGGAAGTTCAGCTCCAAGTGGTGGCAAACGGTCAGGACCACAGCGGTAACTTCAGTTGCGGTTACGAGGAGAAGACCGACGGGCGTTGGATCTCCTCCTACCTCAGTCAAGGAGTGGAGGTCCTGGTAAAAGGTGAAGTTTTGGGGTGAAATCCAGCTTTTTTGGGGAACGGGGGAGGGGGTGGCGAGCTGGGTGATAGGACCGCGTCATGGCGTCACCTGGGTGGGGCTTTCACGACCAAGATGGTTGAGTAGAAGCCAAGTTTTGGTCAACTCTTCCACCCAACCCAAAAGTTCTTTTTTTTTTTTTTATTATTTTTTGCCCCGGAATTGGCGTTTTTTTCAAGTTTTCTCCTTCATTTTTGTCTTTACCCAGAAGCCCCTTGGGCTCCTCGTTTAGAAGCGGATCCTCCCGAGGGGGTGGTGAGCGAAGCCGAGCCTTTGCGTCTCACCTGCGTGACCTCCAGAGTTGACTTCAGGTTGAGGTTTCGCTTCTACAGGAACGGGGTGGAGATGCCTCCAGGTCAAGGCGGTTCCAAAATAAGAAACGTCGGGAATTTTTCCGAGCTCTTCTTCCCGCAAAATTCCAAGAAATTCAACGGAAAATTCAGTTGCGGGGTGGAGGAGGAGGTGGGGGGGACGTGGGTGGCGTCACCCCGAAGCCAAGCTGTGGATGTTATCGTCAAAGGTAAGGTCCATCAGGTCCATCTTTGGGTTCTTCCCACCCGGGGTTGGGAGAGGTTGAGAAATTCAACCGGAAATTGAAGGTGGGGTTTTTAAGGCCCAAATTCCAAAATTGGGGAAAATAGCGGTCGAAAAATGGTGGAAACCACCCGGTTTTCATCCCACCCGTGAATTCCATCTCGTGACCATGAGGTTCATCTTCTCGTGATGATTTTCATCTTTTCCTGAGCTTCATCTTCTCACGATGATGAATTTCATCTTCTCGTGACCATGAGTTCCACCTCACGATGATGAGCTTCATCTTCTCTTGAGGATGAATTCCATCTTCTCACGACGATGAATTTCATCTTCTCGTGACCATGAGTTCCACCTCATGATGCTGAACTCCATCTCATGATGATGAGGTTCATCTTCTCGTGATGATGAGTTTCATCTTCTCCTGAGGATGAGCTTCATCTTCTCATGACGATGAATCTCATCGTCTCATGACCATGAGTTTCACCTCACGATGATGAATTCCATCTCGTGACCATGAGTTCCACCACACGATGCTGAACTCCATCTCGTGACCATGAGGTTCATCTTCTTGTGATGAGGATTTTCATCTTCTCCTGAGCTTCATCTTCTCACGACGACGAATTTCATCGTCTCGTGACCATGAGTTTCACCTCATGATGACGAATTCCATCTCGTGACCATGAGGTTCATCTTCTGGTGATGATTTTCATCTTCTCCTGAGCTTCATCTTCTCACGACGATGAATCTCATCGTCTCGTGACCATGAGTTCCACCTCACGATGATGAATTCCATCTCCTGACCATGAGTTCCACCTCACGATGATGAATTCCATCTCGTGACCATGAGTTCCACCTCACGATGATGAACTCCATCTTGTGACCATGAGGTTCATCTTCTCGTGATGAGGATTTTCATCTTCTCCTGAGCTTCATCTTCTCACGACGATGAATTTCATCATCTCGTGACCATGAGTTCCACCTCACGATGATGAGCTTCATCTTCTCTTGAGGATGAATTCCATCTTCTCATGATGATGAATCTCATCGTCTCGTGACCATGAGTTCCACCTCACGATGATGAATTCCATCTCGTGACCATGAGGTTCATCTTCTGGTGATGATTTTCATCTTCTCCTGCGCTTCATCTTCTCACGACGATGAATCTCATCGTCTCATGACCATGAGTTCCACCTCACGATGCTGAACTCCATCTCATGATGATGAGGTTCATCTTCTCGTGATGATTTTCATCTTCTCCTGAGCTTCATCTTCTCATGACGACGAATTTCATCATCTCGTGACCATGAGTTCTACCTCACAATGATGAATTCCATCTCCTGACCATGAGTTCCACCTCACGATGACGAATTCGATCTCGTGACCATGAGTTCCACCTCACGATGACGAATTCCATCTCGTGACCATGAGGTTCATCTTCTCGTGATGACTTTCATCTTCTCCTGAGCTTCATCTTCTCACGATGATGAATCTCATCTTCTCGTGACCATGAGTTCCACCTCACGATGATGAGCTTCATCTTCTCTTGAGGATGAATTCCATCTTCTCATGATGATGAATTCCATCTTCTCACGATGATGAATCTCATCTTCTCGTGACCATGAGTTCCACCTCACGATGATGAATTCCATCTCGTGACCATGAGGTTCATCTTCTCGTGATGAGGATTTTCATCTTCTCCTGAGCTTCATCTTCTCACGACGATGAATTTCATCTTCTCGTGACCATGAGTTCCACCTCATGATGCTGAACTCCATCTCATGATGATGAGGTTCATCTTCTCGTGATGATGAGTTTCATCTTCTCCTGAGGATGAGCTTCATCTTCTCACGACGATGAATCTCATCGTCTCATGACCATGAGTTTCACCTCACGATGATGAATTCCATCTCGTGACCATGAGGTTCATCTTCTCGTGATGATTTTCATCTTCTCCTGAGCTTCATCTTCTCACGACGATGAATCTCATCGTCTCGTGACCATGAGTTCCACCTCACGATGATGAGCTTCATCTTCTTGTGAGGATGAGCTTCATCTTCTCACGATGATGAATTCCATCTCGTGACCATGAGTTCCACCTCACGATGATGAATTTCATCTTCTCCTGAGGGTGACCTTCATCTTCTCCTGAGAGTGACCTTCATCTTCTCCTGAGGATGACCTTCATCTTCTCCTGAGGATGACCTTCATCTTCTCACGACTTTCATCTCCTCGTGGTCACGAGTTTCACCTCGTGACGACGCTTTTCATCTCCTCACGCTGATGACGCCCACCTTCTCGCGCCGACGGGTTTCCTTCTACCGTGACCAACTCCACCTTCTCCTACGGACCTTCACCTTCACCTTCACCTTCACCTTCACCTTCACCTTCACCTTCTCCTCCCCTCCCAACCCACCTCTCCTGTCTCCCCAGACCTTCCTTCCCAGCCTGCTTTGCTCTCGGACCCCCCAACGGGAGAAGTCATCGACGGCGACCCCTTGGTCCTCACCTGCGCGGCCGACGCCCCCCCCGCCCCCCGCAGATTCGTCTTCTACAAAGACGACGCCGAGCAATTCGCCGAGACGACCACGAAGGACCGCGCCCTCTTCAGCGTCCCGGCGGCCACGCCCACCCTCACCACCGGCCGCTTCACCTGTCGTTACGAGGAGAAGCTCAGCGATAGGTGGATCCCGTCCCCGTTCAGCCAAGCCGTGGTGGTCACCACGCAAGGTGAGGTGCTCCCACCCACCCGATCGAGGTCCTGAAGACCTTGGGGACCTTCACGTTGCTCTTGGGCGGGGTTGTGAGGGACCTCATTGGCTGGTGGGACCTTCAGAGGGTGCATTGGGACCCAAAATTGGGGGGAAATGGGCTTTTTTGGAGGTGGACCCACCCTTGTTCAGGCAAGCCGCGGTGGTCACCACGCAAGGTGAGGTGCTCCCGCCCACCCAACTGAGGTCCTGAAGACCTTGGGGACCTTCACGTTGCTCTTGGGCGGGGTTGTGAGGGACCTCATTGGTTGGTGGGACCTTCGGATGGTGCATGGGGACCCAAAATTGGGGGGAAATGGGTTTTTTGGGGGTGAGTGGGTGGATCCCATCACGATTCAGCCAAGCCATGGTGGTCATCACACGAGGTGAGGTCCTCCCGCCCACCCAACTGAGGTCCTGAAGACCTTGGGGACCTTCACGTTGCTCGCATGGGCTTGGGGAGGGTTGTGAGGGACCTCATTGGCCTTGGGGACCTTCGGATGGTGCATTGGGACCCAAAATTGGGGGAAAATGGGCTTTTTTGGGGGTGGGCGGGTGGATCCCATCACGATTCAGCCAAGCCGTGGTGGTCACCACACGAGGTGAGGTGCTCCCGCCCACCCGATCGAGGTCCTGAAGACCTTGGGGACCTTCACGTTGCTCTTGGGCGGGGTTGTGAGGGACCTCATTGGCTGGTGGGACCTTCGGAGGGTGCATGGGGACCCAAAATTGGGGGGAAATGGGCTTTTTGGGGGTGGGTGGGTGGATCCTGTCCCCGTTCAGCCAAGCCGTGGTGGTCACCACGCAAGGTGAGGTGCTCCCACCCACCCAATCGAGGTCCTGAAGACCTTGGGGACCTTCACGTTGCTCGCATGGGCTTGGGGAGGGTCGTGAGGGACCTCATTGGCTGGTGGGACCTTCTGATGGCGCATTGGGACCCAAAATTGGGGGAAAATGGGCTTTTTTGGGGGTGGACCCATCCTTGTTCAGCCCAGCCGTGAGGTCCTCCTGCCCACCCAACTGAGGTCCTGAAGACCTTGGGGATCTTCACGCCGCTTGCATGGGCTTGGGGAGGGTTGTGAGGGACCTCATTGGCTGGTGGGACCTTCGGAGGGCGCATGGGGACCCAAAATTGGGGGAAAATGGGCTTTTTTGGGGGTGGGCGGGTGGATCCTGTCCCCATTCAGCCAAGCCGTGGTGGTCACCGTGCAAGGTGAGGTCCTCCTGCCCACCCAACTGAGGTCCTGAAGACCTTGGGGACCTTCACGTTGCTCTTGGGCGGGGTTGTGAGGGACCTCATCGGCTGGTGGGACCTTCTGATGGTGCATTGGGACCCAAAATTGGGGGAAAATGGGCTTTTTTGGAGGTGGACCCACCCTTGTTCAGCCAAGGCGTGGTGGTCATTACACCAGGTGAGGTCCTCCCGCCCACCCGATCGAGGTCCTGAAGACCTTGGGGACCTTCACGTTGCTCGCATGGGCTTGGGGAGGGTTGTGAGGGACCTCATTGGCTGGTGGGACCTTCGGAGGGCGCATGGGGACCCAAAATTGGGGGGAAATGGGCTTTTTTGGGGGTGGGCGGGTGGATCCCATCACGATTCAGCCAAGCCATGGTGGTCACCACGCAAGGTGAGGTGCTCCCGCCCACCCGATCGAGGTCCTGAAGACCTTGGGGACCTTCACGTTGCTCGCATGGGCTTGGGGGGGTTGTGAGGGACCTCATTGACTGATGGGACCCTCTGATGGCACATTGGGACCCAAAATTGGGGGGAAATGGGCTTTTTGGAGGTGGACCCATCCTTGTTCAGCCAAGCCGTGGTGGTCACCACACCAGGTGAGGTGCTCCTGCCCATCCAACTGAGGTCCTGAGGACCTTGGGGACCTTCACGTTGCTCGCATGGGCTTGGGGAGGGTTGTGAGGGACCTCATTGGCTGGTGGGACCTTCAGTTGGTGCATTGGGACCCCAAAATTGGGGGGAAATGGGCTTTTTTGGGGGTGGGTGGGTGGATCCTGTCCCCGTTCAGCCAAGCCATGGTGGTCACCGTGCAAGGTGAGGTGCTCCTGCCCACCCAACTGAGGTCCTGAAGACCTTGGGGACCTTCACGTTGCTCTTGGGCGGGGTTGTGAGGGACCTCATTGGCTGGTGGGACCTTCGGAGGGTGCATGGGGACCCAAAATTGGGGGGAAATGGGCTTTTTGGAGGTGGGTGGGTGGATCCTGTCCCCGTTCAGCCAAGCCGTGGTGGTCACCACGCAAGGTAAGGTGCTCCCGCCCACCCGACCAAGGTCCTGAAGACCTTGGGGACCTTCACGTTGCTTGCGTGGGCTTGGGGAAGGTTGTGAGGGACCTCATTGGCTGATGGGACCCTCTGATGGCGCATTGGGACCCAAAACTGGGGGGAAATGGGCTTTTTGGAGGTGGACCCACCCTTGTTCAGCCAAGCCGTGGTGGTCACCACACCAGGTGAGGTGCTCCTGCCCACCCAACTGAGGTCCTGAAGACCTTGGGGACCTTCACGTCACTCGCATGGGCTTGGGGAGGGTTGTGAGGGACCTCATTGGCTGGTGGGATCTTCTGATGGCGCATCGGGACCCAAAATTGGGGGGAAATGGGCTTTTTTTGGGGGTGGGGTGGGGCAACGTGGTGTCTCCTGCCCAATGGGGTGGGGGGGAAGGAGAACGTGGTGGGGCGGAGGAGGTCACCTACCTGGGCTTTTTTTGATGGTCTTTCTCTCAACCAGCTCGGTCTCAGCTCATCCCATTGGCGGGCGGTTGCGCCGCCGGTGCCGTCACCTTGATCCTGGGGCTCCTATTGGCTGTTTGGTTGTATCGGAGGCGGAGAGGTGAGTGGTGGGGGCAGGGGCTGGACAACGCCTCGGGGTATAAAGGGAGGGAAACACCTGGGAGGAGAAGACATCAGGTTGAGGACCACGCCCTTCTCCTCCGAGGACGCCTTGGGATTGGGGGAACCACGCCCAACTCCCCAAAATATTGACCAATCCCGCGCGCCTTCCCCCCCCCCGCCACCAAAACACCACCCACGTGGGGACCCAAAGAGATCCAGGAGGACCTCCCAGGTTCTTCAAGGGGGGTCACCACCACCCCCAGCGCCAAAGGGGTGGGAGGAGGGGTTGGGGGGGGTTTCCCATGAGCCTTTTCAGCTGCCCAAGGGGCGGCGGGAGAAACCTTTCGCCTCTCGGCCAGGCGGCGTCCAATGGAAGGGCTTCTACGACAAGGATGACCCAAGCACCTACCCCATGACCAACATCAACAGCATCTGACCTCGAAGAACCTGATTGGAGGAGAACCTCCCTTTCCAACCCCGGCGGCGAGGAAGAGGAGAGGACAACCCTTCAGGTCCCTCAACCCAGCGTTGACTTTGTAGCTCCGCCCCCTTCCCCCAGCACCCAATCAGTAAACATCGCCTCGATCTTTGCCCGCCCCTCGTCCCCACCCCCCACCCTTCCCAAGCTCAGGAGAAAGCCGAGCCAAGATGGCCGACGCGGCGCGGGTGACGGTGACGCGTCACGGGGAGAGGAACGTTGGCGAGGACCCAAAAGTTTGGGGGGGGGCAGGGGGCGGAAATGGGGGGGGGGGGAGGGGGGGAGGGGTCATCTCCGACCTTGATTGGTCGAGCAACCCAACCTTCCCGCCCCCTAAGGTGGCGGGGGGGGGAAATGGAAGGGGAAGGGCGGGGTCTTACCTCGCTGCGATTGGTCATCTCAGGTCCTCCCTCGCTGCGATTGGTCGTTTCAGGTCCTCCCTCGCCGCGGTTGGCCAAGGGCATGATGGGAAGGTGGGGAGGCCTCTTGCATGGCACCCCGACATGGCGTCCACCATGTGGGCCTCCTGCCCCCCAACATGGCCTCCTGCCCCCCCATGGAGCCTCCTGCCCCCCCATGGAGCCTCCTGCCCCCCCATTTGGCCTCCTGCCCCCCCATGGAGCCTCCTGCCCCCCAAAATGGCCTCCTGCCCCCCCATGGAGCCTCTTGCCCCCCAACATGGCCTCCTGCCCCCCCATGGAGCCTTCTGCCCCCCAAAATGGCCTCCTGCCCCCCCATGGAGCCTCTTGCCCCCCAACATGGCCTCTTGCCCCCCCATGGAGCCTCCTGCCCCCCAACATGGCCTCTTGCCCCCCCATGGAGCCTCCTGCCCCCCAACATGGCCTCCTGCCCCCCCATGGAGCCTCCTGCCCCCCAACATGGCCTCCTGCCCCCCCATGGAGCCTCCTGCCCCCCCATGGAGCCTCCTGCCCCCCCATTTGGCCTCCTGCCCCCCAACACGGCCCCCTACCCCCGTCCTGGGTGCCCCCCCCTCCCCGCACTGCGCATGCGCAGGTCCGTGCCGTGAGAGGGGCGGGGGAGCGGCGCGGCGCGACCGCGCATGCGCAGAACCGCACCCTGAGGGGAGGGGGAGCGGCGCGGAGACGCTGCGCATGCGCAGAACCGCACCCCGAGGGGAGGGGGAGCGGCGCGGAGACGCTGCGCATGCGCAGTCCGACGCCGGGAGGGGAGGGGGTGCGGCGCGGCGCGGTTGCGCATGCGCAGAACCGCAGCCCGAGGGGAGGGGGAGCGGCTCGGTGCGATCGCGCATGCGCAGAGCGGCACCCCGAGGGGAGGGGGAGCGGCGCGGAGACGCTGAGCATGCGCAGTCCGACGCCGGGAGGGGAGGGGGTGCGGCATGGTGCGGTTGCGCATGCGCAGAACCGCAGCCCGAGGGGAGGGGGCGGCTCAGTGCGATCGCGCATGCGCAGAGCGGCACGACAGGGGCGGTGCGGCCGCGCATGCGCAGAACCGCGCCGGGAGGGGAGGGGGCAGTGCGGCGCGGCCGCGCATGCGTAGAACCGCACCCCGAGGGGAGGGGGAGCGGCGCGGAGCGCTCGCGCATGCGCAGAACCGCACCCCGAGGGGAGGGGAGCAGAGCGGCGCGGTCGCGCATGCGCAGAACCGCGCCCCGAGGGGAGGGGGAGCGGCGCGGAGCGCTCGCGCATGCGCAGAACCGCACCCCGAGGGGAGGGGGAGCGGCGCGGAGCGGTCGCGCATGCGCAGAACCGCAGGCCGAGGGGAGGGGGAGCGGCGCGGCGCGGTTCTGCGCATGCGCCCTCCCCCCGCGCATGCGCCGTGAGGGCCGAGGGGGGGGGGCGCCGGTAACGGAGACACCGGGGGCGGCACCGCTGCGGCCTTTATTGACCCGGGGGGGGGGGCCCGGCTCCCGGTAACGGCCCGGGGGGACCCCCCCAGCTCCCGGTAACGGCCCAGCTGGGGGGATGGGGGGTGGGGGAGGGATTAAAGGTCACTTCTGGTGTCACTTCCGGGTCAGGGGTGAAGGCGGGGTCAGAGGTCACTCCAGCGGGGGCGCAGGTCAGAGGTGGCGGCTTTGGGGGGGGTTGAGGGGGGGCCCGGGGGGGCTTGGAGGGTCCCAGGAGGAATTGGGGGGTCCCAGGGAGTCCAGGGGGGTCTCAGGGGGGTCCTGAGGGGTCTCAGGAGGAATTGGGGGGTCCCAGGGGGTCCGGGGGGGGTCTCAGGGGGGTCCTGGGGGGTCCCAGGAGGAATTGGGGGGTCCCAGGGGTCCGGGGGGGGCTCAGGGGGTTATTGGGGGGTCCCAGGGGGTCCGGGGGGGGGGTCTCAGGGGGGTCCTGGGAGGTCCCAGGAGGAATTGGGGGGTCCCAGGGGGTCCGGGGGGGGTCTCAGGGGGGTCCTGGGGGGTCTCAGGAGGAATTGGGGGGTCCCAGGGGGTCCGGGGGGGGGGTCTCAGGGGGGTCCTGAGGGGTCCCAGGAGGAATTGGGGGTCCCAGGGGGTCCGGGGGGGGGGTCTCAGGGGGGTCCTGGGGGGTCTCAGGAGGAATTGGGGGGTCCCAGGGGTCCGGGGGGGGGTCTCAGGGGGGTCCTGACGGGTCCCAGGAGGAATTGGGGGGTCCCAGGGGGTCCAGGGGGGTCTCAGGGGGGTCCTGAGGGGTCTCAGGAGGAATTGGGGGTCCCAGGGGGTCCGGGGGGGGTCTCAGGGGGGTCCTGAGGGGTCCCAGGAGGAATTGGGGGGTCCCAGGGGGTCCAGGGGGGTCTCAGGGGGGTCCTGAGGGGTCTCAGGAGGAATTGGAGGGTCCCAGGGGGTCCTGGGGGGGTCCCAGGAGGAATTGGGAGGTCCCAGGGGGTCCAGGGGGGGCTCAGGGGGGTATTGGGGGGCTTAGGGGGGGCTCTAGGAAGCATTGGGGGGGGTTTGGGGGTATCGGGGAGCTCTTCAGGGTGTTTGGGGGTGACGGAGGCAGAACTGGGGGGACTCCAGGTGCTATTGGGGGGCTCTGGGGGTATTTAGGGGGTCCCAGAGGGTATCGGGGGGCTCCTAGGGAGTCTCGGGGGGGGATCTTGGGGGGGCCTGAGGGGTGTTGGGGGGGTCTGAGGGAATATTGGGGTGTCCCGGGGGGTACTGGGGGGGGCCTGGAGGATTTTGGGGGGTCCTGGGGGGGGAGTCAGGAGATATTGGGGGGTCCCAGGGGGGTTTTGAGGGGTCCTGGGGGGGGTCTCAGGCGATTTTGGGGGGTCCAGGGGAGCTTTGGGGGTGTCTTGGGGGGTCCCAGGGGGTTTTGGGAGGTCCTGAAGGGTATTAGAGGGGGTTTGGGGGGGTCTCAGGGAATATTGGGGGGTCCTGGGGGTTTTGGGGTGTTCGGGGGGGGGATTGGGGGGGTCCCAGGAGGTTTTGGGGGGGGTCCCGGGGGATTTTTGGGGCATCCCAGGGGATATTTGGGGGGGCTTGGGGAGGTATTGGGGGATCCTGGGGGGTTTGGGGGGGGGGGTCCCAGGGGATTTTGGGGGGCCCGTGGGGTTTTGGGGGGTCCCGGGGGGGTTGGGGGGAGTCCTGAGGGGTTTTGGGGGGGCCCTGGGGAGGTTTTGGGGGGTCCTGGGGGGGGTTGGGGGGGTCCCGAGGGGTTTTGGGGGGGCCCTGGGGAGGTTTTGGGGGGTCCTGGGGGGGGGTGGGGGGTCCCGAGGGGTTTTGGGGGGGTCCCAGGGGTTTTGGGGGCCCGGGGGGGGACCAGTGGGTCCTCCTGGGGGCGTGGCAGTGGGCGGTCCTTAGCAGGGCGGGGCTTGGGGGGGAGGTGCCGCCCCCCCAGCCCCCTCAAAGCGGGGTTCCCGCCCTCCCCCCCCCCCACCACCTCAGGGGGCGGGGCCGGGGGCGGGGCTGCCGCGGGACAGGGTGCGGCTCCGCCCCCTCTCGCCCTCCCCGGAGGCGGAGCTGGAGAGGGAGGCGGTGCGGGAGCGGGACAGGCGCGTCATGGCCGCCGCCGCCACTGCCGGGAGGGGAGGGGCTAGAGTCAGGGACACGCCCCCCGGGCCTCTGGCCACGCCCCTTCCCTCTAGCCACGCCCCTTCCATCCATTCAACACCCCCCACACCCCCCCCCCAGTAGCCCCCAGGGGAGGGGGAGAGAGCTGAGAGCTCCTAGGCCACGCCCACAGCCAGTAAGCCACGCCCACAGCTCCCAGGCCACACCCCTTCTCCTAGGCCACGCCCCCTTGCCCGCACCACGCCCCCCCCCAGCAGCCCCCAGTGGGGTTAGTGCAGGGGAAGAGAGCGCTGAGCCAGCCCAGGCCACGCCCCCAGCTCGGCGGCCACGCCCAGTGTCGTTAAGCCACGCCCCCGAGTCGCAGACCACACCCCCTTCCCAGGCCACACCCCTTTGCCCAGGTCACGCCCCCCCCCGACAGCCCCCAGTGGCGTTAGTCCAAGGGCAGAGGGGTGGAGCCACCCAAAGCCACGCCCATTGATGGCAAGCCACGCCCCTTGGCGCCAGGCCACACCCCCTTCCCTAGGCCACACCCCTTTGTACAGGCCACGCCCCCACAGCAGCCCCCAGTGGGGTTAGTGCAAGGGAGAGCGAGCCGAGCGCCAGGCCACGCCCCCTTAGCGCAGGCCACGCCCCGTGCCGTGAAGCTACGCCCCCCGCTCGCAGACCACGCCCCTTTCCCTAGGCCACGCCCCCTTGCCCAGGCCACGCCCCCGCAGCAGCCCCCAGTGGGGTTAGTGCGGGGTGGGGGAGCTGGGAGCCAGCCCAGGCCCCACCCCCTGCTCGGAGACCACACCCCCTGTCTGGAGACCACGCCCCCTTTCAGAGACCACGCCCCCACCCGGCCACACCCCCGCCCTGAGGCCACGCCCCCTCCGTTAGCAACCCTGTTATGGGGCAGAAGCGGCGTCTGTGACATCACCCGTGACCTCACACAGGGGGGGTTGGGGGGAGGGGAGGGTGTGTGACATCACACGTGAGCGGGCGGGGCGGGGGTGACCTCACGCGTGACATCACCGATGACCTCACTCCCTACCTGGCCCCACACTCCGCTTCCGGTCCAGGACGTGGGGGACTGGGGGGGGGGGGGGAGGGGGCGTCCGGGGGGGTTAATTCCCCCTCGGGGCGGGGCCAATCACCCCATCATTAATTAATTACCCCCTCGCATAATTAATTAGCCCCCCCACGTCACTAATTACCTGGGGAGGAGGGGCTAAACCCCCCCGGAGGGCGGGACTTACCCCCGTCAGCTGCCAACTCCCGCAATTAATTACCCCGGGGGGGGGTAATTACCCCCGGAATATTCATTAATTAATTAAGCCATGAATATTAATTACCCCAAATATTAATTGCCCCGCCCCCCCGCTGGCCCCGCCCCCGTACTCACTGTAGCCCATCCCCTGCACAAAGTACTTGAAGGCCTCGGTCAGCTTGGCCGGCTGCGGGGGGCGGGGCCGGGGTCAAGGCCACGCCCCCCTCCCCCGGGGCACGCCCCGCCGCGGGACACGCCCCTCCCGCTGGCCACGCCCCCTTTGCTGGCGGGGTTCGGCCCTGCCCTGAGATTCCCCCCCCCAGCCGCCTCTGACCCCGGTGACCTCTGACCCCCCGTGACCTCTGACCCCCCGTGACCTCTGACCCCCCGTGACCTCTGGCCCCCGTGACCTCTGACCCCTACAGCCCTGTGGCCCCGCCCCCACGCTGCCGTGACCCCTGACCCACCCTGTGACCCCACCCCCCGTGACCCTCCCATGACCCGGACCCCTCCCATGACCCCTGACCCCCCATGACCCCACCCCCCGTGACCCCCACGTGACCTCGACCCCTCCCATGACCCCTGACCCCCCGTGACCCTCCCATGACCCCGACCCCCGTGACCCCACCCCCCGTGACCCACCCCTGACCCCCGTGACCCCACCCCCGTGACCCTCCCATGACCCCTGACCCCCCGTGACCCCACCCCCGTGACCCCCGTGACCCCGACCCCTCCCGTGACCCCTGACCCCCGTGACCCCCCTGCCCCCCCCCCCCGCCCCTTACCTGGGTGAGCTGGGGCTGCCCCCCCCCGTCAGCCATCTGCAAGGGGTCAAAGGTCAGAGGTCAAAGGTCAGGGGGTCACGGGGGTCAGGGGTCACGGGGTCAAAGGTCACCTTCAGGAAGGAGGTTTGCGTGGGGTCCAGCTTGGCGTTGCACTCCACCTGCAAGGGGGGGGGGGGTCACGTGACCTCGGGGGGCGGGGTCACGGGCCCTCGGGGGGGCGGGGTCTCGCGTGATGTCACCTGGCCCCGCCCCCCCCCGACTCACCACGGCGTCCTCGTGCGGGGAGTTGTCGCCCACCACCAGCAGGACGGGGCAGCTGGGAGGGGTCAAAGGTCACCCAGGGGTCAAAGGTCACCCCCAGGGGTCAAAGGTCACCCTCAGGGGTCAAAGGTCACCCCCAGGGGTCACGGGGCAGTCCCAGGGGTCAAAGGTCAAAGGTCAGGGGTCGCTCACCGGAGGCTGCCGGCCCCGCTGCGCTCCAGGCCCAGGTCCCCGCGGCTGGGGGAGGGGCAGGGCTGCTCCCAGTCCAGCCCAGTGCCTCCCAGTAGAGCCTCAGGTCCCCTCCCAGTCTAAGCCCAGTGCCCCTCCAATCCCCCCAAGCCGCCTCCCAGTCCAGCCCAGTGCCTCCCAGTAGAGCCTCAGCTCCCCTCCCAGTCTAAGCCCAGTGCCCCTCCAATCCCCCCAAGCCTCCTCCCAGTCCAGCCCAGTGCCTCCCAGTAGAGCCTCAGGTCCCCTCCCAGTCTAAGCCCAGTGCCCCTCCAATCCCCCCAAACCCCCTCCCAGTACAGCCCAGTGCCTCCCAGTAGAGCTCCAGGTTCCCTCCCAGTCTAAGCCCAGTGCCCCTCCAATCCCCCCAAGCCTCCTCCCAGTACAGCCCAGTGCCTCCCAGTAAAGCCTCAGCTCCCCTCCCAGTCTAAGCCCAGTGCCCCTCCAATCCCCCCAAGCCGCCTCCCAGTACAGCCCAGTGCCTCCCAGTAAAGCCTCAGGTCCCCTCCCAGTCTAAGCCCAGTGCCCCTCCAATTCCCCCAGGCCTCCTCCCAGTACAGCCCAGTGCCTCCCAGTAGAGCCTCAGCTCCCCTCCCAGTCTAAGCCCAGTGCCCCTCCAATCCCCCCAAGCCGCCTCCCAGTACAGCCCAGTGCCTCCCAGTAGAGCCTCAGCTCCCCTCCCAGTCTAAGCCCAGTGCCCCTCCAATCCCCCCAAGCCTCCTCCCAGTACAGCCCAGTGCCTCCCAGTAGAGCCTCAGCTCCCCTCCCAGTCTAAGCCCAGTGCCCCTCCAATCCCCCCAAGCCGCCTCCCAGTACAGCCCAGTGCCTCCCAGTAGAGCCTCAGCTCCCCTCCCAGTCTAAGCCCAGTGCCCCTCCAATCCCCCCAAGCCGCCTCCCAGTACAGCCCAGTGCTTCTCAGTCTAGCCCAGTACGGCCCCAGGGGCCTCCCAGTGCTTCCCAGTATAACCCAGTCCCCTCCCAGTACACCCCAGTGCCACCCAGTCTGCTCCCAGTTCTTCCCAGTTCAGCCCCAGTGCATCCCAGTCCTCTCCCAGTGGCCCCCCCGGTCCTCCCAAGCCCCCTTCCAGTACAGCCCCAGTGCCCCCATTATCCTGCCCAGTGCCTCCCAGTACAGCCCAGTCCCCCCCAGTGCCGCCCAGTCCTTCCCAGTACAGCCTCTGTCCTCTTCCAGTCCCCCCCAGTGCCTCCCAGTCCTTCCCAGTACAGCCCCAGTGCCCCCATTATCCTGCCCAGTGCCTCCCAGTACAGCCCCAGTCCCCCCCAGTGCCTCCCAGTCCTTCCCAGTCCAGTCCCAGTGCCTCCCAGTACAGCCCCAGTCCCCTTCCAGTCCCCCCCACTGCCTCCCAGTCCTTCCCAGTACAGTCCTAGTGCCTCCCAGTATAACTCAGTCCCCCCCAGCACTCCCCCAGTCCCCCCAAGCCCCCTCCCAGTTCCCTCCCAGTACAGCCCCAGTGCC
>NW_027441664.1:0-46713 GCF_964195595.1 Calonectris borealis
ATGCTGGGCATGTCCGGGTGCTGGGTGGTTGGAGTGTTGGGTGCATGCGAATGTTGGTTTCTGAGCCCTGGGAGCGCTGGGCACTGGGGCTGTTGGTTTCTGGGCGCTGGGGCTTCTGGGTTGTGTGCACTGGGGTTGCTGGGTGCTGGGCATGTCTGGGTGCTGGGCAATGGCTGGCTGCTGGGTTCTGGGCCCTGAGGTTGCTGGGTACCGGCCTTGCTGGGTGCTGGCTGGTGTGGGTGCTGGAGGCTAAGTACTCGGGGTGCTGGTTGCTGGGCCCTGGGAGTGCTGGGTACCATGCGTAAGCGGGTGCAGGGTATCTCTTGCTGCTGGGTGCTGGGGATGCTGGGTGCTGGCACGGGTGCTGGGCATATCCAGGGGCTGTGTGTTGGCGGTGGGTGTGCTAGGTTGTGCGCATGTCCGAGAATGAGTGCTGGGCCATGGGGGTGCTGGGTGGAGGGTATGATGGGTGCATGTCGTGGTTTAACCCCAGCCTGCAAATAAACCCCACGCAGCCGCTGGCTCTCCTCCCCCCCCACTCCGTGGGATGGGGGAGAGAATCGGGAGGGCACAAGTAGGAAAGCTCCCGGGTTGAGATAAAAACAGTTTAATGGTTGAAATAAAACGAAGTAGAACAGTAATAATAACAATGAGAACAACAACAACAACAGACGATACAAAGCAGGCAATGCAGAATGCAACTGCTCACCGCTGCCGACCTCGTGTCATGAACTGGGGCGGGGGGGGGGAAGGGAGAGTCGTTTCCCCCCCCCGCCCCCTCCCATTTTTTATACTGAGCAGGATGTCACATGCTATAGAATACCCCATTGGCCAGCTAGGTCAACTACCCCGGCTGTGCTCCCCACCCCCGCCCCCCCCCCCCCCCGAGCTTCCTGTGGGAGGCCGAAAAGAGAGAACAAAAGTCTCCCGGTGCAAGCACCGCCCAGCAACAGCCAAAGCATTAAGGGGCCATCAACGCTCCTCTCACACCAAACCCAAAAGCCAGCACACCCCCCAAGCTACTGGGAAGAAAGTTAACTCTGTCCCAGCCGGAAGCAGGACAGTGCTGAGTGCTGTGTATGTCCTGGTGCTGGGCATATCTGGGTGCGGGGTACTGGGCACTGGGGGTGCTGGGTGTGAGACGTGTGGGGGTGCTGGATGGTGGGTGTTTGGTGCGCTGAGTACAGAGCACTGGGGATGGTGGCTGCTGAGCGCTGTGGGTACTATGCGTAAGCGGGTGCAGGGTATCTCTTGCTGCTGGGTGCTGGGGCTACTGGGTGCTGGGGATATTGTGTGGTGGGCACAGGCGTGCTTGGTGCTGGGCATGTCCAGGTGCTTGGCATGACCGGGTGCTGGCCGCTGGGGATGCTGGTTGCCTCGGTGCTGGCTGCTGGGCCCTGGGAGTGCTGTGTGCTGAGCGCTGCGGGTGCTGGGCATTCCGGGTGCTATGTGCTGATCACTGGCGATGTTGGGGGCTGGTTTGCTGGGATCTGGGCAGTGGTGTGTTGAGTGCTGGGCATGTTTGGGTGCTGGGCATTTCTGGGTGCTGCATACTGGGCGCTGGCGGTGTGGGGTGGTGGGGGTGCTGTGTGCTGGGCATGTCCGGGTGGTGGGTGTTGGGCAGTGGGAGTGTTGGGTGCTAGGTACTGGGGTGCTGGGCCCGGTATTGCTAGGTACTCTGCCTAACTGAGTGCAGGGTATGTCTTGGTGCTGGATGCCTCGTGCTGGAGCTACTGGGTGCTGGGTTGTGGGCATATGCGGTGCTTCATGCTGGGCATATGCGGTGCTGGGTGGCTGTGCTGGGGTTGCTGGGTGCTGTGCTCTGGGGATGCTGGATTCCTGGCACGTGCGTGGGCTGTGTGCTGGGCCCTGGTTGTGCCGGGTATGTGTGGGTGCTGTGTGGTGGGCCCTGGACACGACCGGGTGCAGGGTGCTGAGCACCGGGGTGTTGGGTGCTTGGCACGACTGGGTGCTGAGTGCTAGTCACTGGGGTTGGTGGCTGCTCGGAGCTCGAGGTGCTGGCTGTGGGCATTTCGAGTTGCTGGTCATGACCGGGTGCTGGGTCTTGTGGGTGCTGGGTGTGCCCCGGTGCTGGGCAAGTACGGATGCTGTGTGCTCGGCACTTCTTCTGCGTGGTGGGCGGTGAGGGTGCTGGGCGCTGGGGATGCTGGGCAATGCGGTGCTGGGCAGTGGGGCTGCTGGGTGCTGGGCATGTCCAGGGGCTGTGTGTTGGCGGTGGGTGTGCTAGGTTGTGCGCATGTCTGGGAATGAGTGCTGGGCCATGGGGGTGCTGGGTGGAGGGTATGATGGGTGCATGTCGTGGTTTAACCCCAGCCTGCAAATAAACCCCACGCAGCCGCTGGCTCTCCTCCCCCCCCCACCCCGTGGGATGGGGGAGAGAATCGGGAGGGCACAAGTAGGAAAACTCCCGGGTTGAGATAAAAACAGTTTAATGGTTGAAATAAAACGAAGTAGAACAGTAATAATAACAATGAGAGCAACAACAACAACAGACGATACAAAGCAGGCAATGCAGAATGCAACTGCTCACCGCTGCCGACCTCGTGTCATGAACTGGGGGGGGGGGGGGGTCGTTTCCCCCCCCCGCCCCCTCCCGTTTTTTATACTGAGCAGGATGTCACATGCTATAGAATACCCCATTGGCCAGCTAGGTCAACTACCCCGGCTGTGCTCCCCACCCCCGCCCCCCCCCCCCCCCCCCCCCGAGCTTCCTGTGGGAGGCCAAAAAGAGAGAACAAAAGTCTCCCGGTGCAAGCACCGCCCAGCAACAGCCAAAGCATTAAGGGGCCATCAACGCTCCTCTCACACCAAACCCAAAAGCCAGTACACCCCCCAAGCTACTGGGAAGAAAGTTAACTCTGTCCCAGCCGGAAGCAGGACAGTGCTGAGTGCTGTGTATGTCCTGGTGCTGGGCATGTCTGGGTGCGGGGTACTGCGCACTGGGGGTGCTGGGTGGTGGGTGAGCTGGATGGTGGGTGTTTGGTGTGCTGAGTAGAGAGCACTGGGGGTGCTGGGTGTGAGACGTGTGGGGGTGATGGATGGTGGGTGTTGGGTATGCTGGTTGCTGGGCACTGGGGATGCTGGGTGTGAGACGTGTGGGGGTGCTGGATGGTAGGTGTTTGGTGTGCTGAGTACAGAGCACTGGGGGTGGTGGATGCTGAGCGCTGCGGGTGCTGGGTGCTGGGCATGTCCGGGTGCTATGTGCTGATCACTGGAGATGTTGGGGGCTGGTTTGCTGGGATCTGGGCAGTGGTGTGTTGAGTGCTGGGCATGTTTGGGTGCTGGCCATGTCTGGGTGCTGGGTACTGGGCGCTGGCTGTGTGGGGCAGTGGGGGTGCTGTGTGCTGGGCATGTCCGGGTGGTGGGTGTTGGGCAGTGGCAGTGTTGGGTGCTAGGTACTGGGGTGCTGGGCCCTGGTATTGCTGGCTACTATACATAACTGAGTGCAGGGTATGTCTTGGTGCTGGATGCCTCGTGCTGGAGCTACTGGGTGCTGGGTTGTGGGCATATGCGGTGCTTCATGCTGGGCATATGCGGTGCTGGGTGGCTGTGCTGGGGTTGCTGGGTGCTGTGCTGTGAGGGTGCTGGATTCCTGACATGTGCGTGTGCTGTGTGCTGGGCCCTGGTTGTGCCGGGTATGTGTGAGTGCTGGGTGTTGGGCAGTGTGGGTGCTGTGTGGCGGGGCCTGGGCATGTCTGGGTGCTGGGCGGTCGGGATGCTGGGCGGTGGGCAGCAGAGAAGCTGCCTGCTGGGCATGTCTGAGTGCTGGGCATGTCTGAGTGCTGGGTACTGGGCAGTGGGGGTGGTGGCGGTGGTGGTGCTGTGTGCTGGGCATGTTGGGCTGCTGGGTTTTGGGCGGTGGGCGTGCTGGGTGTGTGCGTGTGTTGGTTTCTGGGCGCTGGGGGTGCTGGGTGTTGTGCACTGGGGTTGCTGGGTGCTGGGCATGTCCGGGTGGCGGGCACGGCTGGGTGCTGGGCCCTGAGGTTGCTGCGTGCTGGGCACTGGGCTTGCTGGTGCTGCTGGTGCGGGTGCTGGGGGCTAGGTGTTGTCCGAAAAGCGGATTCGTGCCCGGCGTGGAAGGAACTGTTGGAGTGACCATGGGTCGGAATAGGAGCGCGTTCCCGGAGTAATGAGGAGTCCCAATGTGTGTATGGTCATTCTCCTTTATTTCAAGATATTGTGCTGCTTTTATAAGCTAGCCACAGTAACACGCGCACCTCCGAATCCTCTATTGGTTTACAGTCAGCAAGCACACGTATCTTAACATACACAGATTGGTCAAAAGCAGGTGTCCACGCGAATGCTTCCTGCGCCTGCATTCCGTTACATAATCTACTGATATTTCCATTCCTCAGCCTGTTTTTCCTACTCTACTATCACTTCAGAGACTCTAAAACTACAATTGCTTTTTAGCAGCCTTCTACTATTACTAACAAATCCTCAGTGCTTGGAATGTTCATAGGATGACCGTTATTTAATAAAAATCCCTCCACAAGGAACCAATTCCACACGCTCAGGAGAGAGATTGTTTTATTCAGGCCTGGGTGCTCGGTGGACTTGCCACAAATGAAGCACACCAGGTCTAATCACCTTTCTGTTTGTATCCATGCTTCTCATACATATTTTCCGTTTCTCTTTTACATATTCCTTAAATTTCCGAGAACCGATTATAATATTACATCATCCTAGACACATGCGCACTAAAACCTTTAGGGTCTCCTTGAGGGTCTCGGGTGGTCTGTGGTGGTCGGCGGGGTAGTGAACTCTTCGTGAACCTGTTCCTTTCTTTCCTTATAAGGTCGAGGTTTGTCTCCGAGCCACGTCTGGACTCCGTTTGTTTACGGTTCTCGTTTCCAAGGTTACTCTTCACTAGAGTCTAACACTGCTTCCAGGAGACACGATTTAGACTACAATTCTACACACCTGCAAACACCACACCTGCTAGTTCCCTAACTTCTAAGCCACAAGTCTTCATTGTGTAGAATTACAGAAGCGAGCCGAGGTACTGGGGCTACTGGTTGCTGGGCCCTGGGAGTGCTGGGTACCATGCATAATTGGGTGCAGGGTATGTCTTGCTGGTGGATGCTGGGCACTGGGGCTGCTGGGCATGTCTCGATGCTGTGTGTTGGCGGTGGGTGTGCTGGGTTATGCGCATGTCCGGGAATTAGTGCTGGGCCCTGGGAGTGCTGGGTGCGGGGAGCTAGGGGTGCTGGCTGTGGGCATTTCCAGGTACTGGTCATGACCAGTGCTGGTTGTTGGGTCTTGTGGGTGCTGGGCGTGTGCAGGTGCTGGGCACGTCCGGATGCTGTGTGCTCGGCACTTGGGGTTCTGGGTGGTGGGCAGTGAGGGTGCACACCAAACACCCACCATCCAGCACGCCCACAAGTCTCACACCCAGCACCCGCAGTGGCAGGAACCAGCATACCCAACACCCAGCTTCCAGCACACTCCCTGCCCAGGACCTGCATACGCTGCATTGAACCCAGCACCCGCAGCACCCGGTAACCGATAGCCCCAGCGCCCAGCACGCCCAGCGCCCAGAAACCAACACACGCACACACCCAGCACCCCCACCGCCCAAAACCCAGCACCCCGACGTGCCCAGCACACAGCAGCCCCAGGTACCACCACCCCCAGCGCCAAGCACCCAGCACCACCATTGCTCAGCACCTGGACATGCCCAGCACCTAGCACCACCCCCCCCAGTGCCCAACACCCAGCACCCACACATACCCAGCACAACCAGGGCCCAGCACACAGTACACGCACGTGCCAGGAATCCAGCACCCTCACAGCACAGCACCCAGCAACCCCAGCACAGCCACCCAGCACCGGATATGCCCAACACCCAGCACTGCATATGCCCAGCACGAGGCATCCAGCACCAAGACATACCCTGCACTCAGTTTTGCATATTGCCGAGCAATGCCAGGGCCCAGCACCCCCAGTACCTAGCACCCAGCACTCCCACTGCCCAGTACCCAGCACCCCGACATGCCCAGCACACAGCACCCGCACCGCCCCGCGCTGCCAGTTCCCAGTACCCAGCACCCAGACATGCCCAGCACGCAGACAAACATGCCCAGCGCCCAACACACCAGAACACAGCAAACCAGCCCCCAAGAACCCCAGTGATCAGCACATAGCACCTGGACATGCCCAGCACCTGCAGCACTCAGCACCCCAAACACCCACCATACAACACCCCCACAGGTCTCACACACTTCCGCCCAGTGCCCGGAAACCAGCATACCCAACACTCAGCATCCAGCACCCCCACCCCCCAGCACCCAGTGCCCAGCACGCTGCACTTAGACATGGCCAGCACCCGGACATGCTCAGCACCCAGCAACACAGGGGCACAGAACCCAGCACCCCCAGCGCCCAGAAACCAACCACCCCAGCGTCCAGCACCCAGTACACCCAGGGCCCGGCAACCAACACCCGCACATGCCCAGCACCCCCACCACCCAGCACAGGGACATGCCCAGCACCCAGCACACCCAAAGACCATCACCCCCAGCGCCAAGCACCCAGCACCGCCATTGCCTCGCACCCGGACATGCCCAGCACCCAGCACCACCACCGCCCACCACTGCCAGCGCACAGTACCCAGCACCCGGACATGCCCAGCACTCAGACCTGCCTAGCAGGCAGCTTCCCTGCTCCCCATCGCCCAGAACCTCCAGTGCCCATCACCCAGCACCCAGACGTGCCCAGCGCCCACCACACAGCACCCACACTGCCCAACACCCACACATACCCAGCACAACCAGGGAAGAGCACACAGCACACGCACGTGCCAAGAAACAAGCACCCCCAGAGCACAGAACCCAGCAACTCCAGAGCACAGGCCCAGCACCGGATATGCCCAGCACCCAGTACCTCCAGCACCAAGAGATACCCTGCACTCAGTTATGCATAGTACCCAGCAACACCAGGGCCCCGCAACCGCACCAGCCAGCACCCAGCAACCCGAGTGCCCAGCCCCCATCAACCTCAGGGCCCAGCCCCCAGCACCCGCACATTCCCAGCACCCAGCAACCCCACCGCCCAACCCACACCCCGGACATGCCCAGCACACAGCACCCCCAGGGACCACCACCCCTAGCGCCCAGTACCCAGCACCTGGACATGCCCAGCACCCAAACATGCCCAGCATGCTACACACCAGAACACAGCAAACCAGCCCCCAACATCCCCAGTGATCAGCACGTAGCACCCAGACATGCCCAGCACCCAGCACGCCCAGCGCCCTGCACCCAGTACACCAAACACCCACCACCATACAGGTCTCGCAGCCAGCACCTCCCCAGTGCCCAGAAACCAGCATACCCAACACCCCCGCAGCCCAAGAACCCGTTTACCCAGCATCCAGACATGCCCAGCACTCGGACATACACAGCACCCCCAGGGCCCAGCGCTAACTCCTGGACAGGCGCACAACCCAGCACCCCAACCGCCAACAAACAGCACCTGGACATGCCCACCACTCAGCAGCCCCAGTGCCCAGCACCCAGCACCGCAACAGCCAGCATCCCCAGCGTCCAGCACCCTCACCGCCGACCACCCAGAACCCCAAGTGCCGAGCACACAGCATCCGCACATGCCCAGCACCTGGAGACGCCCAGCACCTGGTCATGTCCAGCAACTGAAATGCCCAAAGCCAGCACCCCTAGCTCCCAGCAGCCAGTACCCCCAGTGCCCAGCATCAGTCATGCCAAGGACGAGGACATGCCCAGCACCCAACACCCCAGTGGCCAACACCCAATACCCCCAGCACCCAGCAGCAAGACATACCCTGCACCCGCTTATGCATAGTACCCAGCACTCCCAGGGCCCAGCAACCAGCACCCACAGGACTTAGCACCCAGCAACCCCAGTGCCCAGCACCCAATACCCCCAGCTCCCAGTAGCCCCAGAACCCACCATCCAGCAGCAAGACATACCCTGCACCCGCTTATGCATAGTACCCACCACTCCCAGCCCCCGGCAGTCGCGCTGCCCAGCACCCAGCAACCCCAGTGCACAGCACCCACTAACCCCAGTGCCCAGCATCCCCAGCGCACAGCATCCGGCATATGGACATACCCAGCACACGGACATACCCACTAGCCAGCACCCCTAGTGCCCAGCACCCAAAACTCCCTCCATCCATCACCCAGACATGCCCAGTGCTCAGCGCCCCCAACAGCCAGGATCAGAAAATGCCCAGCAACAAGCACTCCCATGCCTACCACCGCCAGTGCCCAATAACCAGCACACAGACAATGCCCACCAGCCAGCATCCAGAACCCAGCGCCAAGCACTCAGTACACAGGCATGCCCAGCACCCTGATATGCATAGTCCCCAGCACCCCCACTGCCCAGCAGTCCCAGTGCCCCGGACCCATCACTTGGACATGCTCAGCACCCAGAGATGTCCAGCATCCCGCATGCCCAGTGCCTAGAACCCAGTACCCCCAATGACCAGCACCCAGCGCAGCCAGTGCCCAGCACTGCCTGTAGCCAGCATCCACCACCCAGGCACGATCATCGCCTGCCCATTCCCAGCACCAAATCCTCCCAGTGCCCAGCACAGGGACATGGCGAGCACCCAGATATGCCCAACACCCAGCAACCGCAGCACCCAGACCTGTCCAGAACCCACTCCACTCAGGGCCTAGCACACACTACCCCCACGACCCAGCACCGACACATGCCCAGCACCAAGCACTGCCAAAGATCCCAAGGGGTGCTAGGTGTGCTGGATGTTGCGCATTTGCGGTGCTGGAGATGGCTGGGTGCTGGGCAGCTGAGAAGGGGCTGTAAAGGGAAGGTGAGCACTGCGAACATATTTCAGTCCTGGCAAAACGTGTGTGGGAGCTCGACGGGGCGCTTGTCTGCTTTGCAGTTGGGCTGCGGCAAGGTTGACGGTTGAGTGCTACGGCAAGCGCCTAGCCCCGGTGGTGGTGGGGACCTCAAAGGGCTGCCGGGGCAGGCGAGTGCAACGAACGCCAGTCATCTTGGTTCCCTCTGTGTTGGAGCGCCATCTGGTGGGTAGACGTTTCAGAGCCTGGCTCTGCTGAAGGTAAGATGTAGGTTGATGTTTAGGTGGGAGACCAAAGAGAAGGGGGCAGGGGTTGGTGGGGCTGAGGAGGGGCTGCCAAGAGATCGTGAGGGCCAGCATCAGCCTTCATTCCTGGCCACGTCTGCCCCAGAGCCCCATGTGGTGGGTGGCCGCTTCGGAGCTTGGCCCTGATGAGGAGAAGGGATATGTCGAGGATAACTGGGGGAACAGACACAGAGCGCCGGTGTTGGTGGGGCTGCCTAGGGACTGCAAACGGAAGGCGAGGTCCGGCATCAGCCTTGATTCCTGGCTATCTCAATGCCAAGCCCCATGTGGAGTGTGGCCGCTTCGGAGCTTTGCCCTGATGAGGGTCAGGGCTAGGTTGAGGTTAGGTGGGAGAACAGACACAGAGACCCGGTGTTGGTGGGGTTGCCTAGGGACTGCAAACGGAATGCAAGGTCCGGCATCAGCCTTGATTCCTGGCTATCTCAATGCCAAGCCCCATGTGGAGTGTGGCCGCTTCGGAGCTTTGCCCTGATGAGGGTCAGGGCTAGATTGAGGTTAGGTGGGAGAACAGACACAGAGACCCGGTGTTAGTGGGGCTGCCTAGGGACAGCAAAGGAAAGGAGAGGGCGAGCATCAGCCTTGATTCCTGGCTACCTCAGTGCCAAGCCCCATGTGTAGCGTGGCCACTTCGGACCTTGGCCCTGATGAGGGTAAGGGATAGGTCGCTGTTAGGTGCGAGCAGAGACACAGAGCCCCGGTATTGGTGGGGCTGAGACGGGTCTGCCCTTCAGTGCCTGAGCCCCATGTTGAGGGTGGCCTCTTCGGAGCTTGGCTCCGATGAGGGTAAGGGATATGTCGAGGATAAGGTGGAGAAAAGAGACAGAGCCCCGGTTTTGGTGGGGCTACCAAGGGAAGGTGAGGGCCAGGATCAAGCTACATTTCTGGTTACCTTAGTGCCAAGCTCCACGTGGAGGGTGGCCGCTTCGGAGCTTGGCCCTGATCAGGGTCAGGGCTAGGTTGAGGTTAGGTGGGAGAAGAGGCACAGAGCCCCGGTTTTGGTGGGGCTGAGAAGGGGCTGCCAAGGGACCGTGAGGGCCAGCATCAGCCTTGGTTCCTGGCTACTTCAGTGCCTAGCTCCATGTGGCCGGTGGCCACTTCGGAGCTTGGCCCTGATGAGGGTCTCGGCTAGGTTGATGTTAGAAGGGAGAACAGGCACAGAGCCCCGTTGTTTGTGGGCTTGCCTAGGGACTGCAAATGGAAGGTGAGGGCCAGCACCACCCTTGATTCCTGGCTATCTCTGTTCCAAGCCCCATGTGGAGTGTGGCCGCTGCGGCGCTTTGCCCTGATGAGGGTAAGGGATATGTCGAGGCTAAAAGTGGGAGAACAGATACAGAGCCCCGGTACTGGTGGGGCTGAGAAGGGGCTGCCCTTCAGTGCCTGAGCCCCATGTTGAGGGTGGCCACTTCGGAGCTTGGCTCCGATGAGGGTAAGACATATGTCGAGGATAAGGTGGAGAACAGAGACAGAGCCCCGGTTTTGGTGGGGCTACCAAGGGAAGGTGTGGGCCAGCATCAAGCTGGATTTCTGCTTACCTTAGTGCCAAGCTCCACGTGGAGGGTGGCCGCTTTGGAGCTTGGCCCTGATGAGGGTCAGGGCTAGGTTGAAGTAAGGTGGGAGAACAGGCACAGAGCCCCGGCATTGGTGCGGCTGAGAAGGGGCTGCGCAGTGATTGTGAGGACCAGCATCTACCTTGATTCTTGGCTGCCTCAGTGCCCAAGCCCCACATGAAGAGTGGTCGCTTCGGAGCTTGTCTCCGATGAGGGTAAGGGATAGGTCGCTGTTAGGTGCCAGCACAGACACAGAGCCCCGGTACTGGTGGGGCTGAGACGGGTCTGCCCTTCAGTGCCTGAGCCCCATGTTG
Source organism: Calonectris borealis (assembly GCF_964195595.1). Lineage (NCBI taxonomy): Eukaryota > Metazoa > Chordata > Aves > Procellariiformes > Procellariidae > Calonectris > Calonectris borealis. Next base: position 10,998 of record NW_027441664.1, read on the forward strand.
ACGGTGGCCTCTTCGGAGCTTGGCTCCGATGAGGGTAAGGGGTATGTCGAGGATAAGGTGGAGAACAGAGACAGAGCCCCGGTTTTGGTGGGGCTACAAAGGGAAGGTGAGGGCTAGCATCAAGCTGGATTTCTGGTTACCTTAGTGCCAAGCTCCACGTGGAGGGTGGCCGCTTCGAGCTTGGCCCTGATCAGGGTCTCGGCTAGGTTGAGGTTAGGTGGGAGAAAAGGCTCAGGGCCCCGGTGTTGGTGGGGCTGAGAAGGGGCTGCCAAGGGACCGTGAGGGCCAGCATTAGCCTTGGTTCCAGGCTATTTCAGTGCCTAGCTCCATGTGGCCGGTGGCCACTTCGGAGCTTGCCTCTGATGAGAGTCAGGGCTAGGTTGAGGTTAGGAGGGAGAACAGGCACAGAGCCCCGGCATTGGTGAGGCTGAGAAGGGGCTGCGCAGTGATCGTGAGGACCAGCATCTACCTTGATTCCAGGCTACTTCAGTACCTAAGCCCCACGTGGGGAGTGGTCGCTTCGGAGCTTGGATCCGATGAGGGTAAGGGATAGGTCGCTGTTAGGTGCGAGCACAGACACAGAGCCCCGGTATTGGTGGGGCCGACAGGAGACCGTGAGGGCCAGCATCAGCCTTGGTTCCTGGCTACTTCAGTGCCTAGCTCCATGTGGCCGGTGGCCACTTCGGAGCTTGGCCCTGATGAGGGTCTCGGCTAGGTTGAGGTTAGGAGGGAGAACAGGCACAGAGCCCCGGTGTTGGTGGGGTTGCCTAGGAACTGCAAATGGAAGGTGAGGGCCAGCACCACCCTTGATTCCTGGCTATCTCAGTGCCAAGCCCCATGTGGAGTGTGGCCGCTGCGGCGCTTTGCCCTGATGAGGGTAGGGGATCTGTCAAGGCTAAGTGGGAGAACAGATACAGAGCCCCGGTATTGGTGGGGCTGAGAAGGGGCTGCAAAGAGATCGTGAGGGCCAACATCAACCTTGATTCCAGGCTACTTCAGTACCTAAGCCCCACGTGGGGAGTGGTGGCTTCGGAGCTTGGCTCCGATGAGGGTAAGGGATAGGTCGCTGTTAGGTGCCAGCACAGACACAGAGCCCCGGTATTGGTGGGACTGAGACGGGGCTGCCCTTCAGTGCCTGAGCCCCATGTTGACGGTGGCCTCTTCGGAGCTTGGCTCCGATGAGGGTAAGGGGTATGTCGAGGATAAGGTGGAGAAAAGAGACAGAGCCCCGGTTTTGGTGGGGCTACCAAGGGAAGGTGAGGGCCAGGATCAAGCTACATTTCTGGTTACCTTAGTGCCAAGCTCCACGTGGAGGGTGGCCGCTTCGGAGCTTGGCCCTGATCAGGGTCAGGGCTAGGTTGAGGTTAGGTGGGAGAAGAGGCACAGAGCCCCGGTTTTGGTGGGGCTGAGAAGGGGCTGCCAAGGGACCGTGAGGGCCAGCATCAGCCTTGGTTCCTGGCTACTTCAGTGCCTAGCTCCATGTGGCCGGTGGCCACTTCGGAGCTTGGCCCTGATGAGGGTCTCGGCTAGGTTGAGGTTAGAAGGGAGAACAGGCACAGAGCCCCGTTGTTTGTGGGCTTGCCTAGGGACTGCAAATGGAAGGTGAGGGCCAGCACCACCCTTGATTCCTGGCTATCTCTGTTCCAAGCCCCATGTGGAGTGTGGCCGCTGCGGCGCTTTGCCCTGATGAGGGTAAGGGATATGTCGAGGCTAAAAGTGGGAGAACAGATACAGAGCCCCGGTACTGGTGGGGCTGAGAAGGGGCTGCCCTTCAGTGCCTGAGCCCCATGTTGAGGGTGGCCACTTCGGAGCTTGGCTCCGATGAGGGTAAGACATATGTCGAGGATAAGGTGGAGAACAGAGACAGAGCCCCGGTTTTGGTGGGGCTACCAAGGGAAGGTGTGGGCCAGCATCAAGCTGGATTTCTGCTTACCTTAGTGCCAAGCTCCACGTGGAGGGTGGCCGCTTTGGAGCTTGGCCCTGATGAGGGTCAGGGCTAGGTTGAAGTAAGGTGGGAGAACAGGCACAGAGCCCCGGCATTGGTGCGGCTGAGAAGGGGCTGCGCAGTGATTGTGAGGACCAGCATCTACCTTGATTCTTGGCTGCCTCAGTGCCCAAGCCCCACATGAAGAGTGGTCGCTTCGGAGCTTGTCTCCGATGAGGGTAAGGGATAGGTCGCTGTTAGGTGCCAGCACAGACACAGAGCCCCGGTACTGGTGGGGCTGAGACGGGTCTGCCCTTCAGTGCCTGAGCCCCATGTTGACGGTGGCCTCTTCGGAGCTTGGCTCCGATGAGGGTAAGGGGTATGTCGAGGATAAGGTGGAGAACAGAGACAGAGCCCCGGTTTTGGTGGGGCTACAAAGGGAAGGTGAGGGCTAGCATCAAGCTGGATTTCTGGTTACCTTAGTGCCAAGCTCCACGTGGAGGGTGGCCGCTTCGAGCTTGGCCCTGATCAGGGTCTCGGCTAGGTTGAGGTTAGGTGGGAGAAAAGGCTCAGGGCCCCGGTGTTGGTGGGGCTGAGAAGGGGCTGCCAAGGGACCGTGAGGGCCAGCATTAGCCTTGGTTCCAGGCTATTTCAGTGCCTAGCTCCATGTGGCCGGTGGCCACTTCGGAGCTTGCCTCTGATGAGAGTCAGGGCTAGGTTGAGGTTAGGAGGGAGAACAGGCACAGAGCCCCGGCATTGGTGAGGCTGAGAAGGGGCTGCGCAGTGATCGTGAGGACCAGCATCTACCTTGATTCCAGGCTACTTCAGTACCTAAGCCCCACGTGGGGAGTGGTCGCTTCGGAGCTTGGATCCGATGAGGGTAAGGGATAGGTCGCTGTTAGGTGCCAGCACAGACACAGAGCCCCGGTATTGGTGGGGCCGACAGGAGACCGTGAGGGCCAGCATCAGCCTTGGTTCCTGGCTACTTCAGTGCCTAGCTCCATGTGGCCGGTGGCCACTTCGGAGCTTGGCCCTGATGAGGGTCTCGGCTAGGTTGAGGTTAGGAGGGAGAACAGGCACAGAGCCCCGGTGTTGGTGGGGTTGCCTAGGAACTGCAAATGGAAGGTGAGGGCCAGCACCACCCTTGATTCCTGGCTATCTCAGTGCCAAGCCCCATGTGGAGTGTGGCCGCTGCGGCGCTTTGCCCTGATGAGGGTAGGGGATCTGTCAAGGCTAAGTGGGAGAACAGATACAGAGCCCCGGTATTGGTGGGGCTGAGAAGGGGCTGCAAAGAGATCGTGAGGGCCAACATCAACCTTGATTCCAGGCTACTTCAGTACCTAAGCCCCACGTGGGGAGTGGTCGCTTCGGAGCTTGGCTCCGATGAGGGTAAGGGATAGGTCGCTGTTAGGTGCCAGCACAGACACAGAGCCCCGGTATTGGTGGGACTGAGACGGGGCTGCCCTTCAGTGCCTGAGCCCCATGTTGACGGTGGCCTCTTCGGAGCTTGGCTCCGATGAGGGTAAGGGGTATGTCGAGGATAAGGTGGAGAAAAGAGACAGAGCCCCGGTTTTGGTGGGGCTACCAAGGGAAGGTGAGGGCCAGGATCAAGCTACATTTCTGGTTACCTTAGTGCCAAGCTCCACGTGGAGGGTGGCCGCTTCGGAGCTTGGCCCTGATCAGGGTCAGGGCTAGGTTGAGGTTAGGTGGGAGAAGAGGCACAGAGCCCCGGTTTTGGTGGGGCTGAGAAGGGGCTGCCAAGGGACCGTGAGGGCCAGCATCAGCCTTGGTTCCTGGCTACTTCAGTGCCTAGCTCCATGTGGCCGGTGGCCACTTCGGAGCTTGGCCCTGATGAGGGTCTCGGCTAGGTTGAGGTTAGAAGGGAGAACAGGCACAGAGCCCCGTTGTTTGTGGGCTTGCCTAGGGACTGCAAATGGAAGGTGAGGGCCAGCACCACCCTTGATTCCTGGCTATCTCTGTTCCAAGCCCCATGTGGAGTGTGGCCGCTGCGGCGCTTTGCCCTGATGAGGGTAAGGGATATGTCGAGGCTAAAAGTGGGAGAACAGATACAGAGCCCCGGTACTGGTGGGGCTGAGAAGGGGCTGCCCTTCAGTGCCTGAGCCCCATGTTGAGGGTGGCCACTTCGGAGCTTGGCTCCGATGAGGGTAAGACATATGTCGAGGATAAGGTGGAGAACAGAGACAGAGCCCCGGTTTTGGTGGGGCTACCAAGGGAAGGTGTGGGCCAGCATCAAGCTGGATTTCTGCTTACCTTAGTGCCAAGCTCCACGTGGAGGGTGGCCGCTTTGGAGCTTGGCCCTGATGAGGGTCAGGGCTAGGTTGAAGTAAGGTGGGAGAACAGGCACAGAGCCCCGGCATTGGTGCGGCTGAGAAGGGGCTGCGCAGTGATTGTGAGGACCAGCATCTACCTTGATTCTTGGCTGCCTCAGTGCCCAAGCCCCACATGAAGAGTGGTCGCTTCGGAGCTTGTCTCCGATGAGGGTAAGGGATAGGTCGCTGTTAGGTGCCAGCACAGACACAGAGCCCCGGTACTGGTGGGGCTGAGACGGGTCTGCCCTTCAGTGCCTGAGCCCCATGTTGACGGTGGCCTCTTCGGAGCTTGGCTCCGATGAGGGTAAGGGGTATGTCGAGGATAAGGTGGAGAACAGAGACAGAGCCCCGGTTTTGGTGGGGCTACAAAGGGAAGGTGAGGGCTAGCATCAAGCTGGATTTCTGGTTACCTTAGTGCCAAGCTCCACGTGGAGGGTGGCCGCTTCGAGCTTGGCCCTGATCAGGGTCTCGGCTAGGTTGAGGTTAGGTGGGAGAAAAGGCTCAGGGCCCCGGTGTTGGTGGGGCTGAGAAGGGGCTGCCAAGGGACCGTGAGGGCCAGCATTAGCCTTGGTTCCAGGCTATTTCAGTGCCTAGCTCCATGTGGCCGGTGGCCACTTCGGAGCTTGCCTCTGATGAGAGTCAGGGCTAGGTTGAGGTTAGGAGGGAGAACAGGCACAGAGCCCCGGCATTGGTGAGGCTGAGAAGGGGCTGCGCAGTGATCGTGAGGACCAGCATCTACCTTGATTCCAGGCTACTTCAGTACCTAAGCCCCACGTGGGGAGTGGTCGCTTCGGAGCTTGGATCCGATGAGGGTAAGGGATAGGTCGCTGTTAGGTGCCAGCACAGACACAGAGCCCCGGTATTGGTGGGGCCGACAGGAGACCGTGAGGGCCAGCATCAGTCTTGGTTGCTGGCTACTTCAGTGCCTAGCTCCATGTGGCCGGTGGCCACTTCAGAGCTTGGCCCTGATGAGGGTCTCGGTTAGGTGGGAGAACAGGCACAGAGCTCCGGTGTTTGTGGGGCTGCGAAGGGTCTGCCAAGGGACCGTGAGGGCCAGCATCAGCCTTGGTTCCTGGCTACTTCAGTGCCTAGCTCCATGTGACCGGTGACCACTTCGGAGCTTGGCCCTGATCAGGGTCAGGGCTAGGTTGAGGTTAGGTGGGAGAAGAGGCACAGAGCCCCGGTGTTTGTGGGCTTGCCTAGGGACTGCAAATGGAAGGTGAAGGCCAGCACCACCCTTGATTCCTGGCTATCTCAGTGCCAAGCCCCATGTGGAGTGTGGCCGCTGCGGCGCTTTGCCCTGATGAGGGTAAGGGATATGTCGAGGCTAAGTGGGAGAACAGATACAGAGCCCCGGTATTGGTGGTGCTGAGAAGGGGCTGCAGAGAGATCGTGAGGGCCAGCATCAACCTTGATTCCAGGCTACTTCAGTACCTAAGCCCCACGTGGGGAGTGGTGGCTTCGGAGCTTGGCTCCGATGAGGGTAAGGGATAGGTCGCTGTTAGGTGCCAGCACAGACACAGAGCCCCGGTATTGGTGGGACTGAGACGGGTCTGCCCTTCAGTGCCTGAGCCCCATGTTTAGGGTGGCCTCTTCGGAGCTTGGCTCCGATGAGGGTAAGGGGTATGTCGAGGATAAGGTGAGAACAGAGACAGAGCCCCGGTTTTGGTGGGGCTACCAAGGGAAGGTGTGGGCCAGCATCAAGCTGGATTTCTGGTTACCTTAGTGCCAAGCTCCACGTGGAGGGTGGCCGCTTTGGAGCTTGGCCCTGATCAGGGTCAGGGCTAGGTTGAAGTAAGGTGGGAGAACAGGCACAGAGCCCCGGCATTGGTGCGGCTGAGAAGGGGCTGCGCAGTGATTGTGAGGACCAGCATCTACCTTGATTCTTGGCTGCCTCAGTGCCCAAGCCCCACATGAAGAGTGGTCGCTTCGGAGCTTGTCTCCGATGAGGGTAAGGGATAGGTCGCTGTTAGGTGCCAGCACAGACACAGAGCCCCGGTACTGGTGGGGCTGAGACGGGTCTGCCCTTCAGTGCCTGAGCCCCATGTTGACGGTGGCCTCTTCGGAGCTTGGCTCCGATGAGGGTAAGGGGTATGTCGAGGATAAGGTGGAGAACAGAGACAGAGCCCCGGTTTTGGTGGGGCTACAAAGGGAAGGTGAGGGCTAGCATCAAGCTGGATTTCTGGTTACCTTAGTGCCAAGCTCCACGTGGAGGGTGGCCGCTTCGAGCTTGGCCCTGATCAGGGTCTCGGCTAGGTTGAGGTTAGGTGGGAGAAAAGGCTCAGGGCCCCGGTGTTGGTGGGGCTGAGAAGGGGCTGCCAAGGGACCGTGAGGGCCAGCATTAGCCTTGGTTCCAGGCTATTTCAGTGCCTAGCTCCATGTGGCCGGTGGCCACTTCGGAGCTTGCCTCTGATGAGAGTCAGGGCTAGGTTGAGGTTAGGAGGGAGAACAGGCACAGAGCCCCGGCATTGGTGAGGCTGAGAAGGGGCTGCGCAGTGATCGTGAGGACCAGCATCTACCTTGATTCCAGGCTACTTCAGTACCTAAGCCCCACGTGGGGAGTGGTCGCTTCGGAGCTTGGATCCGATGAGGGTAAGGGATAGGTCGCTGTTAGGTGCCAGCACAGACACAGAGCCCCGGTATTGGTGGGGCCGACAGGAGACCGTGAGGGCCAGCATCAGCCTTGGTTCCTGGCTACTTCAGTGCCTAGCTCCATGTGACCGGTGACCACTTCGGAGCTTGGCCCTGATCAGGGTCAGGGCTAGGTTGAGGTTAGGTGGGAGAAGAGGCACAGAGCCCCGGTGTTTGTGGGCTTGCCTAGGGACTGCAAATGGAAGGTGAAGGCCAGCACCACCCTTGATTCCTGGCTATCTCAGTGCCAAGCCCCATGTGGAGTGTGGCCGCTGCGGCGCTTTGCCCTGATGAGGGTAAGGGATATGTCGAGGCTAAGTGGGAGAACAGATACAGAGCCCCGGTATTGGTGGTGCTGAGAAGGGGCTGCAGAGAGATCGTGAGGGCCAGCATCAACCTTGATTCCAGGCTACTTCAGTACCTAAGCCCCACGTGGGGAGTGGTCGCTTCGGAGCTTGGCTCCGATGAGGGTAAGGGATAGGTCGCTGTTAGGTGCCAGCACAGACACAGAGCCCCGGTACTGGTGGGGCTGAGACGGGTCTGCCCTTCAGTGCCTGAGCCCCATGTTTAGGGTGGCCTCTTCGGAGCTTGGCTCCGATGAGGGTAAGGGGTATGTCGAGGATAAGGTGGAGAACAGAGACAGAGCCCCGGTTTTGGTGGGGCTACCAAGGGAAGGTGAGGGCTAGCATCAAGCTGGATTTCTGGTTACCTTAGTGCCAAGCTTCACGTGGAGGATGGCCGCTTCGGAGCTTGGCCCTGATCAGGGTCAGGGCTAGGTTGAGGTTAGGTGGGAGAACAGGCACAGAGCTCCGGTTTTGGTGGGGCTGAGAAGGGGCTGCCAAGGGACCGTGAGGGCCAGCATTAGCCTTGGTTCCAGGCTATTTCAGTGCCTAGCTCCATGTGGCCGGTGGCCACTTCGGAGCTTGCCTCTGATGAGAGTCAGGGCTAGGTTGAGGTTAGGAGGGAGAACAGGCACAGAGCCCCGGCATTGGTGAGGCTGAGAAGGGGCTGCGCAGTGATCGTGAGGACCAGCATCTACCTTGATTCCAGGCTACTTCAGTACCTAAGCCCCACGTGGGGAGTGGTCGCTTCGGAGCTTGGATCCGATGAGGGTAAGGGATAGGTCGCTGTTAGGTGCGAGCACAGACACAGAGCCCCGGTATTGGTGGGGCCGACAGGAGACCGTGAGGGCCAGCATCAGCCTTGGTTCCTGGCTACTTCAGTGCCTAGCTCCATGTGGCCGGTGGCCACTTCGGAGCTTGGCCCTGATGAGGGTCTCGGCTAGGTTGAGGTTAGGAGGGAGAACAGGCACAGAGCCCCGGTGTTGGTGGGGTTGCCTAGGAACTGCAAATGGAAGGTGAGGGCCAGCACCACCCTTGATTCCTGGCTATCTCAGTGCCAAGCCCCATGTGGAGTGTGGCCGCTGCGGCGCTTTGCCCTGATGAGGGTAGGGGATCTGTCAAGGCTAAGTGGGAGAACAGATACAGAGCCCCGGTATTGGTGGGGCTGAGAAGGGGCTGCAAAGAGATCGTGAGGGCCAGCATCAACCTTGATTCCAGGCTACTTCAGTACCTAAGCCCCACGTGGGGAGTGGTGGCTTCGGAGCTTGGCTCCGATGAGGGTAAGGGATAGGTCACTGTTAGGTGCCAGCACAGACACAGAGCCCCGGTATTCGTGGGGCTGAGACGGGGCTGCCCTTCAGTGCCTGAGCCCCATGTTTAGGGTGGCCTCTTCGGAGCTTGGCTCCGATGAGGGTAAGACATATGTCGAGGATAAGGTGGAGAACAGAGACAGAGCCCCGGTTTTGGTGGGGCTACCAAGGGAAGGTGTGGGCCAGCATCAAGCTGGATTTCTGCTTACCTTAGTGCCAAGCTCCACGTGGAGGGTGGCCGCTTTGGAGCTTGGCCCTGATGAGGGTCAGGGCTAGGTTGAAGTAAGGTGGGAGAACAGGCACAGAGCCCCGGCATTGGTGCGGCTGAGAAGGGGCTGCGCAGTGATTGTGAGGACCAGCATCTACCTTGATTCTTGGCTGCCTCAGTGCCCAAGCCCCACATGAAGAGTGGTCGCTTCGGAGCTTGTCTCCGATGAGGGTAAGGGATAGGTCGCTGTTAGGTGCCAGCACAGACACAGAGCCCCGGTACTGGTGGGGCTGAGACGGGTCTGCCCTTCAGTGCCTGAGCCCCATGTTGACGGTGGCCTCTTCGGAGCTTGGCTCCGATGAGGGTAAGGGGTATGTCGAGGATAAGGTGGAGAACAGAGACAGAGCCCCGGTTTTGGTGGGGCTACAAAGGGAAGGTGAGGGCTAGCATCAAGCTGGATTTCTGGTTACCTTAGTGCCAAGCTCCACGTGGAGGGTGGCCGCTTCGAGCTTGGCCCTGATCAGGGTCTCGGCTAGGTTGAGGTTAGGTGGGAGAAAAGGCTCAGGGCCCCGGTGTTGGTGGGGCTGAGAAGGGGCTGCCAAGGGACCGTGAGGGCCAGCATTAGCCTTGGTTCCAGGCTATTTCAGTGCCTAGCTCCATGTGGCCGGTGGCCACTTCGGAGCTTGCCTCTGATGAGAGTCAGGGCTAGGTTGAGGTTAGGAGGGAGAACAGGCACAGAGCCCCGGCATTGGTGAGGCTGAGAAGGGGCTGCGCAGTGATCGTGAGGACCAGCATCTACCTTGATTCCAGGCTACTTCAGTACCTAAGCCCCACGTGGGGAGTGGTCGCTTCGGAGCTTGGATCCGATGAGGGTAAGGGATAGGTCGCTGTTAGGTGCCAGCACAGACACAGAGCCCCGGTATTGGTGGGGCCGACAGGAGACCGTGAGGGCCAGCATCAGCCTTGGTTCCTGGCTACTTCAGTGCCTAGCTCCATGTGGCCGGTGGCCACTTCGGAGCTTGGCCCTGATGAGGGTCTCGGCTAGGTTGAGGTTAGGAGGGAGAACAGGCACAGAGCCCCGGTGTTGGTGGGGTTGCCTAGGAACTGCAAATGGAAGGTGAGGGCCAGCACCACCCTTGATTCCTGGCTATCTCAGTGCCAAGCCCCATGTGGAGTGTGGCCGCTGCGGCGCTTTGCCCTGATGAGGGTAGGGGATCTGTCAAGGCTAAGTGGGAGAACAGATACAGAGCCCCGGTATTGGTGGGGCTGAGAAGGGGCTGCAAAGAGATCGTGAGGGCCAACATCAACCTTGATTCCAGGCTACTTCAGTACCTAAGCCCCACGTGGGGAGTGGTGGCTTCGGAGCTTGGCTCCGATGAGGGTAAGGGATAGGTCGCTGTTAGGTGCCAGCACAGACACAGAGCCCCGGTATTGGTGGGACTGAGACGGGGCTGCCCTTCAGTGCCTGAGCCCCATGTTGACGGTGGCCTCTTCGGAGCTTGGCTCCGATGAGGGTAAGGGGTATGTCGAGGATAAGGTGGAGAAAAGAGACAGAGCCCCGGTTTTGGTGGGGCTACCAAGGGAAGGTGAGGGCCAGGATCAAGCTACATTTCTGGTTACCTTAGTGCCAAGCTCCACGTGGAGGGTGGCCGCTTCGGAGCTTGGCCCTGATCAGGGTCAGGGCTAGGTTGAGGTTAGGTGGGAGAAGAGGCACAGAGCCCCGGTTTTGGTGGGGCTGAGAAGGGGCTGCCAAGGGACCGTGAGGGCCAGCATCAGCCTTGGTTCCTGGCTACTTCAGTGCCTAGCTCCATGTGGCCGGTGGCCACTTCGGAGCTTGGCCCTGATGAGGGTCTCGGCTAGGTTGAGGTTAGAAGGGAGAACAGGCACAGAGCCCCGTTGTTTGTGGGCTTGCCTAGGGACTGCAAATGGAAGGTGAGGGCCAGCACCACCCTTGATTCCTGGCTATCTCTGTTCCAAGCCCCATGTGGAGTGTGGCCGCTGCGGCGCTTTGCCCTGATGAGGGTAAGGGATATGTCGAGGCTAAAAGTGGGAGAACAGATACAGAGCCCCGGTACTGGTGGGGCTGAGAAGGGGCTGCCCTTCAGTGCCTGAGCCCCATGTTGAGGGTGGCCACTTCGGAGCTTGGCTCCGATGAGGGTAAGACATATGTCGAGGATAAGGTGGAGAACAGAGACAGAGCCCCGGTTTTGGTGGGGCTACCAAGGGAAGGTGTGGGCCAGCATCAAGCTGGATTTCTGCTTACCTTAGTGCCAAGCTCCACGTGGAGGGTGGCCGCTTTGGAGCTTGGCCCTGATGAGGGTCAGGGCTAGGTTGAAGTAAGGTGGGAGAACAGGCACAGAGCCCCGGCATTGGTGCGGCTGAGAAGGGGCTGCGCAGTGATTGTGAGGACCAGCATCTACCTTGATTCTTGGCTGCCTCAGTGCCCAAGCCCCACATGAAGAGTGGTCGCTTCGGAGCTTGTCTCCGATGAGGGTAAGGGATAGGTCGCTGTTAGGTGCCAGCACAGACACAGAGCCCCGGTACTGGTGGGGCTGAGACGGGTCTGCCCTTCAGTGCCTGAGCCCCATGTTGACGGTGGCCTCTTCGGAGCTTGGCTCCGATGAGGGTAAGGGGTATGTCGAGGATAAGGTGGAGAACAGAGACAGAGCCCCGGTTTTGGTGGGGCTACAAAGGGAAGGTGAGGGCTAGCATCAAGCTGGATTTCTGGTTACCTTAGTGCCAAGCTCCACGTGGAGGGTGGCCGCTTCGAGCTTGGCCCTGATCAGGGTCTCGGCTAGGTTGAGGTTAGGTGGGAGAAAAGGCTCAGGGCCCCGGTGTTGGTGGGGCTGAGAAGGGGCTGCCAAGGGACCGTGAGGGCCAGCATTAGCCTTGGTTCCAGGCTATTTCAGTGCCTAGCTCCATGTGGCCGGTGGCCACTTCGGAGCTTGCCTCTGATGAGAGTCAGGGCTAGGTTGAGGTTAGAAGGGAGAACAGGCACAGAGCCCCGGCATTGGTGAGGCTGAGAAGGGGCTGCGCAGTGATCGTGAGGACCAGCATCTACCTTGATTCCAGGCTACTTCAGTACCTAAGCCCCACGTGGGGAGTGGTCGCTTCGGAGCTTGGATCCGATGAGGGTAAGGGATAGGTCGCTGTTAGGTGCCAGCACAGACACAGAGCCCCGGTATTGGTGGGGCCGACAGGAGACCGTGAGGGCCAGCATCAGCCTTGGTTCCTGGCTACTTCAGTGCCTAGCTCCATGTGGCCGGTGGCCACTTCGGAGCTTGGCCCTGATGAGGGTCTCGGCTAGGTTGAGGTTAGGAGGGAGAACAGGCACAGAGCCCCGGTGTTGGTGGGGTTGCCTAGGAACTGCAAATGGAAGGTGAGGGCCAGCACCACCCTTGATTCCTGGCTATCTCAGTGCCAAGCCCCATGTGGAGTGTGGCCGCTGCGGCGCTTTGCCCTGATGAGGGTAGGGGATCTGTCAAGGCTAAGTGGGAGAACAGATACAGAGCCCCGGTATTGGTGGGGCTGAGAAGGGGCTGCAAAGAGATCGTGAGGGCCAACATCAACCTTGATTCCAGGCTACTTCAGTACCTAAGCCCCACGTGGGGAGTGGTGGCTTCGGAGCTTGGCTCCGATGAGGGTAAGGGATAGGTCGCTGTTAGGTGCCAGCACAGACACAGAGCCCCGGTATTGGTGGGACTGAGACGGGGCTGCCCTTCAGTGCCTGAGCCCCATGTTGACGGTGGCCTCTTCGGAGCTTGGCTCCGATGAGGGTAAGGGGTATGTCGAGGATAAGGTGGAGAAAAGAGACAGAGCCCCGGTTTTGGTGGGGCTACCAAGGGAAGGTGAGGGCCAGGATCAAGCTACATTTCTGGTTACCTTAGTGCCAAGCTCCACGTGGAGGGTGGCCGCTTCGGAGCTTGGCCCTGATGAGGGTCAGGGCTAGGTTGAGGTTAGGTGGGAGAAGAGGCACAGAGCCCCGGTTTTGGTGGGGCTGAGAAGGGGCTGCCAAGGGACCGTGAGGGCCAGCATCAGCCTTGGTTCCTGGCTACTTCAGTGCCTAGCTCCATGTGGCCGGTGGCCACTTCGGAGCTTGGCCCTGATGAGGGTCTCGGCTAGGTTGAGGTTAGAAGGGAGAACAGGCACAGAGCCCCGTTGTTTGTGGGCTTGCCTAGGGACTGCAAATGGAAGGTGAGGGCCAGCACCACCCTTGATTCCTGGCTATCTCTGTTCCAAGCCCCATGTGGAGTGTGGCCGCTGCGGCGCTTTGCCCTGATGAGGGTAAGGGATATGTCGAGGCTAAAAGTGGGAGAACAGATACAGAGCCCCGGTACTGGTGGGGCTGAGAAGGGGCTGCCCTTCAGTGCCTGAGCCCCATGTTGAGGGTGGCCACTTCGGAGCTTGGCTCCGATGAGGGTAAGACATATGTCGAGGATAAGGTGGAGAACAGAGACAGAGCCCCGGTTTTGGTGGGGCTACCAAGGGAAGGTGTGGGCCAGCATCAAGCTGGATTTCTGCTTACCTTAGTGCCAAGCTCCACGTGGAGGGTGGCCGCTTTGGAGCTTGGCCCTGATGAGGGTCAGGGCTAGGTTGAAGTAAGGTGGGAGAACAGGCACAGAGCCCCGGCATTGGTGCGGCTGAGAAGGGGCTGCGCAGTGATTGTGAGGACCAGCATCTACCTTGATTCTTGGCTGCCTCAGTGCCCAAGCCCCACATGAAGAGTGGTCGCTTCGGAGCTTGTCTCCGATGAGGGTAAGGGATAGGTCGCTGTTAGGTGCCAGCACAGACACAGAGCCCCGGTACTGGTGGGGCTGAGACGGGTCTGCCCTTCAGTGCCTGAGCCCCATGTTGACGGTGGCCTCTTCGGAGCTTGGCTCCGATGAGGGTAAGGGGTATGTCGAGGATAAGGTGGAGAACAGAGACAGAGCCCCGGTTTTGGTGGGGCTACAAAGGGAAGGTGAGGGCTAGCATCAAGCTGGATTTCTGGTTACCTTAGTGCCAAGCTCCACGTGGAGGGTGGCCGCTTCGAGCTTGGCCCTGATCAGGGTCTCGGCTAGGTTGAGGTTAGGTGGGAGAAAAGGCTCAGGGCCCCGGTGTTGGTGGGGCTGAGAAGGGGCTGCCAAGGGACCGTGAGGGCCAGCATTAGCCTTGGTTCCAGGCTATTTCAGTGCCTAGCTCCATGTGGCCGGTGGCCACTTCGGAGCTTGCCTCTGATGAGAGTCAGGGCTAGGTTGAGGTTAGGAGGGAGAACAGGCACAGAGCCCCGGCATTGGTGAGGCTGAGAAGGGGCTGCGCAGTGATCGTGAGGACCAGCATCTACCTTGATTCCAGGCTACTTCAGTACCTAAGCCCCACGTGGGGAGTGGTCGCTTCGGAGCTTGGATCCGATGAGGGTAAGGGATAGGTCGCTGTTAGGTGCCAGCACAGACACAGAGCCCCGGTATTGGTGGGGCCGACAGGAGACCGTGAGGGCCAGCATCAGCCTTGGTTCCTGGCTACTTCAGTGCCTAGCTCCATGTGGCCGGTGGCCACTTCGGAGCTTGGCCCTGATGAGGGTCTCGGCTAGGTTGAGGTTAGGAGGGAGAACAGGCACAGAGCCCCGGTGTTGGTGGGGTTGCCTAGGAACTGCAAATGGAAGGTGAGGGCCAGCACCACCCTTGATTCCTGGCTATCTCAGTGCCAAGCCCCATGTGGAGTGTGGCCGCTGCGGCGCTTTGCCCTGATGAGGGTAGGGGATCTGTCAAGGCTAAGTGGGAGAACAGATACAGAGCCCCGGTATTGGTGGGGCTGAGAAGGGGCTGCAAAGAGATCGTGAGGGCCAACATCAACCTTGATTCCAGGCTACTTCAGTACCTAAGCCCCACGTGGGGAGTGGTGGCTTCGGAGCTTGGCTCCGATGAGGGTAAGGGATAGGTCGCTGTTAGGTGCCAGCACAGACACAGAGCCCCGGTATGGTGGGACTGAGACGGGGCTGCCCTTCAGTGCCTGAGCCCCATGTTGAGGGTGGCCTCTTCGGAGCTTGGCTCCGATGAGGGTAAGGGGTATGTCGAGGATAAGGTGGAGAACAGAGACAGAGCCCCGGTTTTGGTGGGGCTACCAAGGGAAGGTGAGGGCTAGCATCAAGCTGGATTTCTGGTTACCTTAGTGCCAAGCTCCACGTGGAGGGTGGCCGCTTCGAGCTTGGCCCTGATCAGGGTCTCGGCTTGATTGAGGTTAGGTGGGAGAAAAGGCACAGAGCCCCGGTGTTGGTGGGGCTGAGAAGGGGCTGCCAAGGGACCGTGAGGGCCAGCATTATCCTTGGTTCCAGGCTACTTCAGTGCCTAGCTCCATGTGGCCGGTGGCCACTTCAGAGCTTGGCCCTGATGAGGGTCTCGGTTAGGTGGGAGAACAGGCACAGAGCTCCGGTGTTTGTGGGGCTGCGAAGGGTCTGCCAAGGGACCGTGAGGGCCAGCATCAGCCTTGGTTCCTGGCTACTTCAGTGCCTAGCTCCATGTGACCGGTGACCACTTCGGAGCTTGGCCCTGATCAGGGTCAGGGCTAGGTTGAGGTTAGGTGGGAGAAGAGGCACAGAGCCCCGGTGTTTGTGGGCTTGCCTAGGGACTGCAAATGGAAGGTGAAGGCCAGCACCACCCTTGATTCCTGGCTATCTCAGTGCCAAGCCCCATGTGGAGTGTGGCCGCTGCGGCGCTTTGCCCTGATGAGGGTAAGGGATATGTCGAGGCTAAGTGGGAGAACAGATACAGAGCCCCGGTATTGGTGGTGCTGAGAAGGGGCTGCAGAGAGATCGTGAGGGCCAGCATCAACCTTGATTCCAGGCTACTTCAGTACCTAAGCCCCACGTGGGGAGTGGTGGCTTCGGAGCTTGGCTCCGATGAGGGTAAGGGATAGGTCGCTGTTAGGTGCCAGCACAGACACAGAGCCCCGGTATTGGTGGGACTGAGACGGGTCTGCCCTTCAGTGCCTGAGCCCCATGTTTAGGGTGGCCTCTTCGGAGCTTGGCTCCGATGAGGGTAAGGGGTATGTCGAGGATAAGGTGAGAACAGAGACAGAGCCCCGGTTTTGGTGGGGCTACCAAGGGAAGGTGTGGGCCAGCATCAAGCTGGATTTCTGCTTACCTTAGTGCCAAGCTCCACGTGGAGGGTGGCCGCTTTGGAGCTTGGCCCTGATGAGGGTCAGGGCTAGGTTGAAGTAAGGTGGGAGAACAGGCACAGAGCCCCGGCATTGGTGCGGCTGAGAAGGGGCTGCGCAGTGATTGTGAGGACCAGCATCTACCTTGATTCTTGGCTGCCTCAGTGCCCAAGCCCCACATGAAGAGTGGTCGCTTCGGAGCTTGTCTCCGATGAGGGTAAGGGATAGGTCGCTGTTAGGTGCCAGCACAGACACAGAGCCCCGGTACTGGTGGGGCTGAGACGGGTCTGCCCTTCAGTGCCTGAGCCCCATGTTGACGGTGGCCTCTTCGGAGCTTGGCTCCGATGAGGGTAAGGGGTATGTCGAGGATAAGGTGGAGAACAGAGACAGAGCCCCGGTTTTGGTGGGGCTACAAAGGGAAGGTGAGGGCTAGCATCAAGCTGGATTTCTGGTTACCTTAGTGCCAAGCTCCACGTGGAGGGTGGCCGCTTCGAGCTTGGCCCTGATCAGGGTCTCGGCTAGGTTGAGGTTAGGTGGGAGAAAAGGCTCAGGGCCCCGGTGTTGGTGGGGCTGAGAAGGGGCTGCCAAGGGACCGTGAGGGCCAGCATTAGCCTTGGTTCCAGGCTATTTCAGTGCCTAGCTCCATGTGGCCGGTGGCCACTTCGGAGCTTGCCTCTGATGAGAGTCAGGGCTAGGTTGAGGTTAGGAGGGAGAACAGGCACAGAGCCCCGGCATTGGTGAGGCTGAGAAGGGGCTGCGCAGTGATCGTGAGGACCAGCATCTACCTTGATTCCAGGCTACTTCAGTACCTAAGCCCCACGTGGGGAGTGGTCGCTTCGGAGCTTTGATCCGATGAGGGTAAGGGATAGGTCGCTGTTAGGTGCCAGCACAGACACAGAGCCCCGGTATTGGTGGGGCCGACAGGAGACCGTGAGGGCCAGCATCAGCCTTGGTTCCTGGCTACTTCAGTGCCTAGCTCCATGTGACCGGTGACCACTTCGGAGCTTGGCCCTGATCAGGGTCAGGGCTAGGTTGAGGTTAGGTGGGAGAAGAGGCACAGAGCCCCGGTGTTTGTGGGCTTGCCTAGGGACTGCAAATGGAAGGTGAAGGCCAGCACCACCCTTGATTCCTGGCTATCTCAGTGCCAAGCCCCATGTGGAGTGTGGCCGCTGCGGCGCTTTGCCCTGATGAGGGTAAGGGATATGTCGAGGCTAAGTGGGAGAACAGATACAGAGCCCCGGTATTGGTGGTGCTGAGAAGGGGCTGCAGAGAGATCGTGAGGGCCAGCATCAACCTTGATTCCAGGCTACTTCAGTACCTAAGCCCCACGTGGGGAGTGGTCGCTTCGGAGCTTGGCTCCGATGAGGGTAAGGGATAGGTCGCTGTTAGGTGCCAGCACAGACACAGAGCCCCGGTACTGGTGGGGCTGAGACGGGTCTGCCCTTCAGTGCCTGAGCCCCATGTTTAGGGTGGCCTCTTCGGAGCTTGGCTCCGATGAGGGTAAGGGGTATGTCGAGGATAAGGTGGAGAACAGAGACAGAGCCCCGGTTTTGGTGGGGCTACCAAGGGAAGGTGAGGGCTAGCATCAAGCTGGATTTCTGGTTACCTTAGTGCCAAGCTTCACGTGGAGGATGGCCGCTTCGGAGCTTGGCCCTGATCAGGGTCAGGGCTAGGTTGAGGTTAGGTGGGAGAACAGGCACAGAGCTCCGGTTTTGGTGGGGCTGAGAAGGGGCTGCCAAGGGACCGTGAGGGCCAGCATTAGCCTTGGTTCCAGGCTATTTCAGTGCCTAGCTCCATGTGGCCGGTGGCCACTTCGGAGCTTGCCTCTGATGAGAGTCAGGGCTAGGTTGAGGTTAGGAGGGAGAACAGGCACAGAGCCCCGGCATTGGTGAGGCTGAGAAGGGGCTGCGCAGTGATCGTGAGGACCAGCATCTACCTTGATTCCAGGCTACTTCAGTACCTAAGCCCCACGTGGGGAGTGGTCGCTTCGGAGCTTGGATCCGATGAGGGTAAGGGATAGGTCGCTGTTAGGTGCGAGCACAGACACAGAGCCCCGGTATTGGTGGGGCCGACAGGAGACCGTGAGGGCCAGCATCAGCCTTGGTTCCTGGCTACTTCAGTGCCTAGCTCCATGTGGCCGGTGGCCACTTCGGAGCTTGGCCCTGATGAGGGTCTCGGCTAGGTTGAGGTTAGGAGGGAGAACAGGCACAGAGCCCCGGTGTTGGTGGGGTTGCCTAGGAACTGCAAATGGAAGGTGAGGGCCAGCACCACCCTTGATTCCTGGCTATCTCAGTGCCAAGCCCCATGTGGAGTGTGGCCGCTGCGGCGCTTTGCCCTGATGAGGGTAGGGGATCTGTCAAGGCTAAGTGGGAGAACAGATACAGAGCCCCGGTATTGGTGGGGCTGAGAAGGGGCTGCAAAGAGATCGTGAGGGCCAGCATCAACCTTGATTCCAGGCTACTTCAGTACCTAAGCCCCACGTGGGGAGTGGTCGCTTCGGAGCTTGGATCCGATGAGGGTAAGGGATAGGTCGCTGTTAGGTGCGAGCACAGACACAGAGCCCCGGTATTGGTGGGGCCGACAGGAGACCGTGAGGGCCAGCATCAGTCTTGGTTGCTGGCTACTTCAGTGCCTAGCTCCATGTGGCCGGTGGCCACTTCGGAGCTTGGCCCTGATGAGGGTCCCGGCTAGGTTGATGTTAGGAGGGAGAACAGGCACAGAGCCCCGGTGTTGGTGGGGTTGCCTAGGAACTGCAAATGGAAGGTGAGGGCCAGCACCACCCTTGATTCCTGGCTATCTCAGTGCCAAGCCCCATGTGGAGTGTGGCCGCTGCGGCGCTTTGCCCTGATGAGGGTAGGGGATCTGTCAAGGCTAAGTGGGAGAACAGATACAGAGCCCCGGTATTGGTGGGGCTGAGAAGGGGCTGCAAAGAGATCGTGAGGGCCAGCATCAACCTTGATTCCAGGCTACTTCAGTACCTAAGCCCCACGTGGGGAGTGGTGGCTTCGGAGCTTGGCTCCGATGAGGGTAAGGGATAGGTCACTGTTAGGTGCCAGCACAGACACAGAGCCCCGGTATTCGTGGGGCTGAGACGGGGCTGCCCTTCAGTGCCTGAGCCCCATGTTTAGGGTGGCCTCTTCGGAGCTTGGCTCCGATGAGGGTAAGACATATGTCGAGGATAAGGTGGAGAACAGAGACAGAGCCCCGGTTTTGGTGGGGCTACCAAGGGAAGGTGTGGGCCAGCATCAAGCTGGATTTCTGCTTACCTTAGTGCCAAGCTCCACGTGGAGGGTGGCCGCTTTGGAGCTTGGCCCTGATGAGGGTCAGGGCTAGGTTGAAGTAAGGTGGGAGAACAGGCACAGAGCCCCGGCATTGGTGCGGCTGAGAAGGGGCTGCGCAGTGATTGTGAGGACCAGCATCTACCTTGATTCTTGGCTGCCTCAGTGCCCAAGCCCCACATGAAGAGTGGTCGCTTCGGAGCTTGTCTCCGATGAGGGTAAGGGATAGGTCGCTGTTAGGTGCCAGCACAGACACAGAGCCCCGGTACTGGTGGGGCTGAGACGGGTCTGCCCTTCAGTGCCTGAGCCCCATGTTGACGGTGGCCTCTTCGGAGCTTGGCTCCGATGAGGGTAAGGGGTATGTCGAGGATAAGGTGGAGAACAGAGACAGAGCCCCGGTTTTGGTGGGGCTACAAAGGGAAGGTGAGGGCTAGCATCAAGCTGGATTTCTGGTTACCTTAGTGCCAAGCTCCACGTGGAGGGTGGCCGCTTCGAGCTTGGCCCTGATCAGGGTCTCGGCTAGGTTGAGGTTAGGTGGGAGAAAAGGCTCAGGGCCCCGGTGTTGGTGGGGCTGAGAAGGGGCTGCCAAGGGACCGTGAGGGCCAGCATTAGCCTTGGTTCCAGGCTATTTCAGTGCCTAGCTCCATGTGGCCGGTGGCCACTTCGGAGCTTGCCTCTGATGAGAGTCAGGGCTAGGTTGAGGTTAGGAGGGAGAACAGGCACAGAGCCCCGGCATTGGTGAGGCTGAGAAGGGGCTGCGCAGTGATCGTGAGGACCAGCATCTACCTTGATTCCAGGCTACTTCAGTACCTAAGCCCCACGTGGGGAGTGGTCGCTTCGGAGCTTGGATCCGATGAGGGTAAGGGATAGGTCGCTGTTAGGTGCCAGCACAGACACAGAGCCCCGGTATTGGTGGGGCCGACAGGAGACCGTGAGGGCCAGCATCAGCCTTGGTTCCTGGCTACTTCAGTGCCTAGCTCCATGTGGCCGGTGGCCACTTCGGAGCTTGGCCCTGATGAGGGTCTCGGCTAGGTTGAGGTTAGGAGGGAGAACAGGCACAGAGCCCCGGTGTTGGTGGGGTTGCCTAGGAACTGCAAATGGAAGGTGAGGGCCAGCACCACCCTTGATTCCTGGCTATCTCAGTGCCAAGCCCCATGTGGAGTGTGGCCGCTGCGGCGCTTTGCCCTGATGAGGGTAGGGGATCTGTCAAGGCTAAGTGGGAGAACAGATACAGAGCCCCGGTATTGGTGGGGCTGAGAAGGGGCTGCAAAGAGATCGTGAGGGCCAACATCAACCTTGATTCCAGGCTACTTCAGTACCTAAGCCCCACGTGGGGAGTGGTGGCTTCGGAGCTTGGCTCCGATGAGGGTAAGGGATAGGTCGCTGTTAGGTGCCAGCACAGACACAGAGCCCCGGTATTGGTGGGACTGAGACGGGGCTGCCCTTCAGTGCCTGAGCCCCATGTTTAGGGTGGCCTCTTCGGAGCTTGGCTCCGATGAGGGTAAGACATATGTCGAGGATAAGGTGGAGAACAGAGACAGAGCCCCGGTTTTGGTGGGGCTACCAAGGGAAGGTGTGGGCCAGCATCAAGCTGGATTTCTGCTTACCTTAGTGCCAAGCTCCACGTGGAGGGTGGCCGCTTTGGAGCTTGGCCCTGATGAGGGTCAGGGCTAGGTTGAAGTAAGGTGGGAGAACAGGCACAGAGCCCCGGCATTGGTGCGGCTGAGAAGGGGCTGCGCAGTGATTGTGAGGACCAGCATCTACCTTGATTCTTGGCTGCCTCAGTGCCCAAGCCCCACATGAAGAGTGGTCGCTTCGGAGCTTGTCTCCGATGAGGGTAAGGGATAGGTCGCTGTTAGGTGCCAGCACAGACACAGAGCCCCGGTACTGGTGGGGCTGAGACGGGTCTGCCCTTCAGTGCCTGAGCCCCATGTTGACGGTGGCCTCTTCGGAGCTTGGCTCCGATGAGGGTAAGGGGTATGTCGAGGATAAGGTGGAGAACAGAGACAGAGCCCCGGTTTTGGTGGGGCTACAAAGGGAAGGTGAGGGCTAGCATCAAGCTGGATTTCTGGTTACCTTAGTGCCAAGCTCCACGTGGAGGGTGGCCGCTTCGAGCTTGGCCCTGATCAGGGTCTCGGCTAGGTTGAGGTTAGGTGGGAGAAAAGGCTCAGGGCCCCGGTGTTGGTGGGGCTGAGAAGGGGCTGCCAAGGGACCGTGAGGGCCAGCATTAGCCTTGGTTCCAGGCTATTTCAGTGCCTAGCTCCATGTGGCCGGTGGCCACTTCGGAGCTTGCCTCTGATGAGAGTCAGGGCTAGGTTGAGGTTAGGAGGGAGAACAGGCACAGAGCCCCGGCATTGGTGAGGCTGAGAAGGGGCTGCGCAGTGATCGTGAGGACCAGCATCTACCTTGATTCCAGGCTACTTCAGTACCTAAGCCCCACGTGGGGAGTGGTCGCTTCGGAGCTTGGATCCGATGAGGGTAAGGGATAGGTCGCTGTTAGGTGCCAGCACAGACACAGAGCCCCGGTATTGGTGGGGCCGACAGGAGACCGTGAGGGCCAGCATCAGCCTTGGTTCCTGGCTACTTCAGTGCCTAGCTCCATGTGGCCGGTGGCCACTTCGGAGCTTGGCCCTGATGAGGGTCTCGGCTAGGTTGAGGTTAGGAGGGAGAACAGGCACAGAGCCCCGGTGTTGGTGGGGTTGCCTAGGAACTGCAAATGGAAGGTGAGGGCCAGCACCACCCTTGATTCCTGGCTATCTCAGTGCCAAGCCCCATGTGGAGTGTGGCCGCTGCGGCGCTTTGCCCTGATGAGGGTAGGGGATCTGTCAAGGCTAAGTGGGAGAACAGATACAGAGCCCCGGTATTGGTGGGGCTGAGAAGGGGCTGCAAAGAGATCGTGAGGGCCAACATCAACCTTGATTCCAGGCTACTTCAGTACCTAAGCCCCACGTGGGGAGTGGTGGCTTCGGAGCTTGGCTCCGATGAGGGTAAGGGATAGGTCGCTGTTAGGTGCCAGCACAGACACAGAGCCCCGGTATTGGTGGGACTGAGACGGGGCTGCCCTTCAGTGCCTGAGCCCCATGTTTAGGGTGGCCTCTTCGGAGCTTGGCTCCGATGAGGGTAAGGGGTATGTCGAGGATAAGGTGGAGAACAGAGACAGAGCCCCGGTTTTGGTGGGGCTACCAAGGGAAGGTGAGGGCTAGCATCAAGCTGGATTTCTGGTTACCTTAGTGCCAAGCTCCACGTGGAGGGTGGCCGCTTCGAGCTTGGCCCTGATCAGGGTCTCGGCTTGATTGAGGTTAGGTGGGAGAAAAGGCACAGAGCCCCGGTGTTGGTGGGGCTGAGAAGGGGCTGCCAAGGGACCGTGAGGGCCAGCATTATCCTTGGTTCCAGGCTACTTCAGTGCCTAGCTCCATGTGGCCGGTGGCCACTTCAGAGCTTGGCCCTGATGAGGGTCTCGGTTAGGTGGGAGAACAGGCACAGAGCTCCGGTGTTTGTGGGGCTGCGAAGGGTCTGCCAAGGGACCGTGAGGGCCAGCATCAGCCTTGGTTCCTGGCTACTTCAGTGCCTAGCTCCATGTGACCGGTGACCACTTCGGAGCTTGGCCCTGATCAGGGTCAGGGCTAGGTTGAGGTTAGGTGGGAGAAGAGGCACAGAGCCCCGGTGTTTGTGGGCTTGCCTAGGGACTGCAAATGGAAGGTGAAGGCCAGCACCACCCTTGATTCCTGGCTATCTCAGTGCCAAGCCCCATGTGGAGTGTGGCCGCTGCGGCGCTTTGCCCTGATGAGGGTAAGGGATATGTCGAGGCTAAGTGGGAGAACAGATACAGAGCCCCGGTATTGGTGGTGCTGAGAAGGGGCTGCAGAGAGATCGTGAGGGCCAGCATCAACCTTGATTCCAGGCTACTTCAGTACCTAAGCCCCACGTGGGGAGTGGTGGCTTCGGAGCTTGGCTCCGATGAGGGTAAGGGATAGGTCGCTGTTAGGTGCCAGCACAGACACAGAGCCCCGGTATTGGTGGGACTGAGACGGGTCTGCCCTTCAGTGCCTGAGCCCCATGTTTAGGGTGGCCTCTTCGGAGCTTGGCTCCGATGAGGGTAAGGGGTATGTCGAGGATAAGGTGAGAACAGAGACAGAGCCCCGGTTTTGGTGGGGCTACCAAGGGAAGGTGTGGGCCAGCATCAAGCTGGATTTCTGCTTACCTTAGTGCCAAGCTCCACGTGGAGGGTGGCCGCTTTGGAGCTTGGCCCTGATGAGGGTCAGGGCTAGGTTGAAGTAAGGTGGGAGAACAGGCACAGAGCCCCGGCATTGGTGCGGCTGAGAAGGGGCTGCGCAGTGATTGTGAGGACCAGCATCTACCTTGATTCTTGGCTGCCTCAGTGCCCAAGCCCCACATGAAGAGTGGTCGCTTCGGAGCTTGTCTCCGATGAGGGTAAGGGATAGGTCGCTGTTAGGTGCCAGCACAGACACAGAGCCCCGGTACTGGTGGGGCTGAGACGGGTCTGCCCTTCAGTGCCTGAGCCCCATGTTGACGGTGGCCTCTTCGGAGCTTGGCTCCGATGAGGGTAAGGGGTATGTCGAGGATAAGGTGGAGAACAGAGACAGAGCCCCGGTTTTGGTGGGGCTACAAAGGGAAGGTGAGGGCTAGCATCAAGCTGGATTTCTGGTTACCTTAGTGCCAAGCTCCACGTGGAGGGTGGCCGCTTCGAGCTTGGCCCTGATCAGGGTCTCGGCTAGGTTGAGGTTAGGTGGGAGAAAAGGCTCAGGGCCCCGGTGTTGGTGGGGCTGAGAAGGGGCTGCCAAGGGACCGTGAGGGCCAGCATTAGCCTTGGTTCCAGGCTATTTCAGTGCCTAGCTCCATGTGGCCGGTGGCCACTTCGGAGCTTGCCTCTGATGAGAGTCAGGGCTAGGTTGAGGTTAGGAGGGAGAACAGGCACAGAGCCCCGGCATTGGTGAGGCTGAGAAGGGGCTGCGCAGTGATCGTGAGGACCAGCATCTACCTTGATTCCAGGCTACTTCAGTACCTAAGCCCCACGTGGGGAGTGGTCGCTTCGGAGCTTTGATCCGATGAGGGTAAGGGATAGGTCGCTGTTAGGTGCCAGCACAGACACAGAGCCCCGGTATTGGTGGGGCCGACAGGAGACCGTGAGGGCCAGCATCAGCCTTGGTTCCTGGCTACTTCAGTGCCTAGCTCCATGTGACCGGTGACCACTTCGGAGCTTGGCCCTGATCAGGGTCAGGGCTAGGTTGAGGTTAGGTGGGAGAAGAGGCACAGAGCCCCGGTGTTTGTGGGCTTGCCTAGGGACTGCAAATGGAAGGTGAAGGCCAGCACCACCCTTGATTCCTGGCTATCTCAGTGCCAAGCCCCATGTGGAGTGTGGCCGCTGCGGCGCTTTGCCCTGATGAGGGTAAGGGATATGTCGAGGCTAAGTGGGAGAACAGATACAGAGCCCCGGTATTGGTGGTGCTGAGAAGGGGCTGCAGAGAGATCGTGAGGGCCAGCATCAACCTTGATTCCAGGCTACTTCAGTACCTAAGCCCCACGTGGGGAGTGGTCGCTTCGGAGCTTGGCTCCGATGAGGGTAAGGGATAGGTCGCTGTTAGGTGCCAGCACAGACACAGAGCCCCGGTACTGGTGGGGCTGAGACGGGTCTGCCCTTCAGTGCCTGAGCCCCATGTTTAGGGTGGCCTCTTCGGAGCTTGGCTCCGATGAGGGTAAGGGGTATGTCGAGGATAAGGTGGAGAACAGAGACAGAGCCCCGGTTTTGGTGGGGCTACCAAGGGAAGGTGAGGGCTAGCATCAAGCTGGATTTCTGGTTACCTTAGTGCCAAGCTTCACGTGGAGGATGGCCGCTTCGGAGCTTGGCCCTGATCAGGGTCAGGGCTAGGTTGAGGTTAGGTGGGAGAACAGGCACAGAGCTCCGGTTTTGGTGGGGCTGAGAAGGGGCTGCCAAGGGACCGTGAGGGCCAGCATTAGCCTTGGTTCCAGGCTATTTCAGTGCCTAGCTCCATGTGGCCGGTGGCCACTTCGGAGCTTGCCTCTGATGAGAGTCAGGGCTAGGTTGAGGTTAGGAGGGAGAACAGGCACAGAGCCCCGGCATTGGTGAGGCTGAGAAGGGGCTGCGCAGTGATCGTGAGGACCAGCATCTACCTTGATTCCAGGCTACTTCAGTACCTAAGCCCCACGTGGGGAGTGGTCGCTTCGGAGCTTGGATCCGATGAGGGTAAGGGATAGGTCGCTGTTAGGTGCGAGCACAGACACAGAGCCCCGGTATTGGTGGGGCCGACAGGAGACCGTGAGGGCCAGCATCAGCCTTGGTTCCTGGCTACTTCAGTGCCTAGCTCCATGTGGCCGGTGGCCACTTCGGAGCTTGGCCCTGATGAGGGTCTCGGCTAGGTTGAGGTTAGGAGGGAGAACAGGCACAGAGCCCCGGTGTTGGTGGGGTTGCCTAGGAACTGCAAATGGAAGGTGAGGGCCAGCACCACCCTTGATTCCTGGCTATCTCAGTGCCAAGCCCCATGTGGAGTGTGGCCGCTGCGGCGCTTTGCCCTGATGAGGGTAGGGGATCTGTCAAGGCTAAGTGGGAGAACAGATACAGAGCCCCGGTATTGGTGGGGCTGAGAAGGGGCTGCAAAGAGATCGTGAGGGCCAGCATCAACCTTGATTCCAGGCTACTTCAGTACCTAAGCCCCACGTGGGGAGTGGTCGCTTCGGAGCTTGGATCCGATGAGGGTAAGGGATAGGTCGCTGTTAGGTGCGAGCACAGACACAGAGCCCCGGTATTGGTGGGGCCGACAGGAGACCGTGAGGGCCAGCATCAGTCTTGGTTGCTGGCTACTTCAGTGCCTAGCTCCATGTGGCCGGTGGCCACTTCGGAGCTTGGCCCTGATGAGGGTCCCGGCTAGGTTGATGTTAGGAGGGAGAACAGGCACAGAGCCCCGGTGTTGGTGGGGTTGCCTAGGAACTGCAAATGGAAGGTGAGGGCCAGCACCACCCTTGATTCCTGGCTATCTCAGTGCCAAGCCCCATGTGGAGTGTGGCCGCTGCGGCGCTTTGCCCTGATGAGGGTAGGGGATCTGTCAAGGCTAAGTGGGAGAACAGATACAGAGCCCCGGTATTGGTGGGGCTGAGAAGGGGCTGCAAAGAGATCGTGAGGGCCAGCATCAACCTTGATTCCAGGCTACTTCAGTACCTAAGCCCCACGTGGGGAGTGGTGGCTTCGGAGCTTGGCTCCGATGAGGGTAAGGGATAGGTCACTGTTAGGTGCCAGCACAGACACAGAGCCCCGGTATTCGTGGGGCTGAGACGGGGCTGCCCTTCAGTGCCTGAGCCCCATGTTTAGGGTGGCCTCTTCGGAGCTTGGCTCCGATGAGGGTAAGACATATGTCGAGGATAAGGTGGAGAACAGAGACAGAGCCCCGGTTTTGGTGGGGCTACCAAGGGAAGGTGTGGGCCAGCATCAAGCTGGATTTCTGCTTACCTTAGTGCCAAGCTCCACGTGGAGGGTGGCCGCTTTGGAGCTTGGCCCTGATGAGGGTCAGGGCTAGGTTGAAGTAAGGTGGGAGAACAGGCACAGAGCCCCGGCATTGGTGCGGCTGAGAAGGGGCTGCGCAGTGATTGTGAGGACCAGCATCTACCTTGATTCTTGGCTGCCTCAGTGCCCAAGCCCCACATGAAGAGTGGTCGCTTCGGAGCTTGTCTCCGATGAGGGTAAGGGATAGGTCGCTGTTAGGTGCCAGCACAGACACAGAGCCCCGGTACTGGTGGGGCTGAGACGGGTCTGCCCTTCAGTGCCTGAGCCCCATGTTGACGGTGGCCTCTTCGGAGCTTGGCTCCGATGAGGGTAAGGGGTATGTCGAGGATAAGGTGGAGAACAGAGACAGAGCCCCGGTTTTGGTGGGGCTACAAAGGGAAGGTGAGGGCTAGCATCAAGCTGGATTTCTGGTTACCTTAGTGCCAAGCTCCACGTGGAGGGTGGCCGCTTCGAGCTTGGCCCTGATCAGGGTCTCGGCTAGGTTGAGGTTAGGTGGGAGAAAAGGCTCAGGGCCCCGGTGTTGGTGGGGCTGAGAAGGGGCTGCCAAGGGACCGTGAGGGCCAGCATTAGCCTTGGTTCCAGGCTATTTCAGTGCCTAGCTCCATGTGGCCGGTGGCCACTTCGGAGCTTGCCTCTGATGAGAGTCAGGGCTAGGTTGAGGTTAGGAGGGAGAACAGGCACAGAGCCCCGGCATTGGTGAGGCTGAGAAGGGGCTGCGCAGTGATCGTGAGGACCAGCATCTACCTTGATTCCAGGCTACTTCAGTACCTAAGCCCCACGTGGGGAGTGGTCGCTTCGGAGCTTGGATCCGATGAGGGTAAGGGATAGGTCGCTGTTAGGTGCCAGCACAGACACAGAGCCCCGGTATTGGTGGGGCCGACAGGAGACCGTGAGGGCCAGCATCAGCCTTGGTTCCTGGCTACTTCAGTGCCTAGCTCCATGTGGCCGGTGGCCACTTCGGAGCTTGGCCCTGATGAGGGTCTCGGCTAGGTTGAGGTTAGGAGGGAGAACAGGCACAGAGCCCCGGTGTTGGTGGGGTTGCCTAGGAACTGCAAATGGAAGGTGAGGGCCAGCACCACCCTTGATTCCTGGCTATCTCAGTGCCAAGCCCCATGTGGAGTGTGGCCGCTGCGGCGCTTTGCCCTGATGAGGGTAGGGGATCTGTCAAGGCTAAGTGGGAGAACAGATACAGAGCCCCGGTATTGGTGGGGCTGAGAAGGGGCTGCAAAGAGATCGTGAGGGCCAACATCAACCTTGATTCCAGGCTACTTCAGTACCTAAGCCCCACGTGGGGAGTGGTGGCTTCGGAGCTTGGCTCCGATGAGGGTAAGGGATAGGTCGCTGTTAGGTGCCAGCACAGACACAGAGCCCCGGTATTGGTGGGACTGAGACGGGGCTGCCCTTCAGTGCCTGAGCCCCATGTTGAGGGTGGCCTCTTCGGAGCTTGGCTCCGATGAGGGTAAGGGGTATGTCGAGGATAAGGTGGAGAACAGAGACAGAGCCCCGGTTTTGGTGGGGCTACCAAGGGAAGGTGAGGGCTAGCATCAAGCTGGATTTCTGGTTACCTTAGTGCCAAGCTCCACGTGGTGGGTGGCCGTTTCGGAGCTTGCCTCTGAGGAGGATAAGGGATAGTTGGAGGTTCTGCGTAGATAACGAGATCCTTCTGCATTAGTTAACGCCACCCACCACATGGACCCACCACGGGACCCTTCCCGGTCCCACCACCCCTCTCCCTTATTCTCAAACCTAAATATCAACCTTTGCCTTACCATCTCTCGAGCCCATTTCGTAAACGGCTTCCCACCAGAGGGCGCTCCAACACAGAAAGAACCAGGTTTGAAAGCTGTTTCTGGCTCTTGCCTTTCGTGGCAGCCCTTTCCGAGGGAGCTGCTCTCGCTCTACTACCCAACCAGCAACCTTACCACAGCCCAACTGCAAAG
This sequence comes from Calonectris borealis, assembly GCF_964195595.1. Lineage (NCBI taxonomy): Eukaryota > Metazoa > Chordata > Aves > Procellariiformes > Procellariidae > Calonectris > Calonectris borealis. Next base: position 39,625 of record NW_027441664.1, read on the forward strand.
CAGTCGATCCCCTCTTCGGGCTCCCATAAACTAACAGGCAGGACTGAAAGATGTTGGTGGTTCTCACCTTCCCTTGATAGACCCTTCTCAGCTGCCCAACACCCAGCCAGCTCCAGCACCCCAAATGTGCCATATCCACACACCTAGCACTCCTTGCTACACCTTGGTGGTGCCTAGTGCTAGGCATGTTCCGTTGCTGAGTCGTGGGTTGTTGGGCGGTGGGCACTGGCTTCTTGTCATGTCCTGGTGCTGGGGATGCTGGGTGCTGTGTGCTGGGCTCCGGGACTGCTGGGTGCTGTGTGCTGGGCTCCGGGGCTGCTGGGCATGTCGAGGTGCTGTGCATTGGCGGTGCGTGTGCTGGGTTGTGTGCATGTGTGGGAATCAGTGCTGGGCCATGGGAGTGCTGGGCCCTGGCAGTGCTGGGTGGAGGGTACGATGGGTGCATGTGTTGGTTTAACCCCAGCCAGCAAATAAACCCCACGCAGCCGCTGGCTCACCTTCCCCCCCCACCCCGTGGGATTGGGGAGAGAATCGAGAAGGCACAAGTAGGAAAGCTCCCGGGTTGAGATAAAAACAGTTTAATCGTTGAAATAAAATGAAGTAGAATAGTAATAATAACAATGAGAACAACAACAACAACAGACGATACAAAGCAGGCAATGTAGAATGCAACTGCTCACCGCTGTCGACCGTGTGTCACGAACGGGGGAGGGGAGAGCCCCCTCCCCCGCCCCCTCCCATTTTTTATACTGAGCAGGATGTCACATGCTATAGAATACCCCATTGGCCAGCTGGGTCAACTACCCCGGCTGTGCTCCCCATCCCCCCGCCCCCCCCCCCCCCCCCCGAGCTTCCTGTGGGAGGCCGAAAAGAGAGAACAAAAGTCTCCTGGTGCAAGCACCGCCCAGCAACAGCCAAAGCATTAAGGGGCCATCAACGCTCCTCTCACACCAAACCCAAAAGCCAGTACACCCCGCAAGCTACTGGGAAGAAAGTTAACTCTGTCCCAGCCGGAAGCAGGACAGTGCAGTGCACTGGAGTTCTGAGTGCTGGGTCCTAGGGGTACCGTGTATGTTCGGGTGCTGGGCATATCCGCGTGCGGGTACTGGGCAGTTGGGGTGGTGGTGGTACTGGATGCTGGGCATTGGGTATGCTGGTTTCTGGGCACTGGGGGTGGTGGGTGCTGAGCGCAGCGTGTGCTATGTGCAGATCACTGGGGATGGTGGGGGCTGGTTTGCTGCTTTCTGGTGTGTTGGGTGCTGGGCATGTCTGGGTGCTGGGCATGTCTGGGTGCTGGGCACGGGCAGTGGGGGTGCTGGGTACGTCCGGGTGGTGGTTATTGGGCGGTGGGAGTGCTGGGTGCTAAGTACTGGGGATGCTGGGCCCTGGCATTGCTTGGTACTAGGCATAACTGAGTGCAGGGTATGTCTTGGTGCTGGCCATATCCGGTGCTGGCCATATCCAGTGCTAGGTGTGTGCTCTGGGTTTGCTGGGTGCTGTGCTGTGAGGGTACTGGATTCCTGGCATGTGCGTGTGCTGTGCCCTGGTTGTGCTGGGTATGTGTGGGTGCTGGGTGTTGGGCAGTATGGGTGCTGTGTGGTGGGCGCTGGGCATGTCCCGGTGCTGGGTGATGGGCACTGGAGGTCCTGGGCGATGGGGAGCAGGGAAGCTGCCTGGTAGGAATGTCTCAGTGCTGGGCATATCCGGGTGCTTGGTACTGTGCACTGGTGGTGGTGGTACTGGGTGCTGGGCATGTCCGGGTGCTAGGCAATGGCGGTGCTGGGTGCTTGGCGCTGGGCGTGATAGTCTTTGGGTGTGCTGGGTGGTGGGGGTGCTGGGCATGTGCGGGTGTTGGTTGCTGGGCCCTGGGTGTACTGGGTGCTGGACACTGGGGTGGTTGGTTTCTGGGCCCTGGGGCTTCTGGGTTCTGTGGACTGGGGTTGCTGGGTGCTGGGCATGTCTGGGTGCTGAGCAATGGCTGGCTGCTGGGTTCTGGGCCCTGAGGTTGCTGGGTGCTGGGCACCGGCCTTGCTGGGTGCTGGCTGGTGTGGGTGCTGGGGGCTAAGTGCTGGTTGCTGGGCCCTGGGAGTGCTGGGTATTATGCATAAGCAGGTGCAGGGTATCTCTTGCTGCTTGATGCTGGGGCTACTGGGTGCTGGGCACTGGGGTGGCTGGGCATGTCCAGGGGCAGTGTGTTGGCGGTGGGTGTGCTAGGTTGTGCGCATGTCTGGGAATGAGTGCTGGGCCATGGGGGTGCTGGGTGGAGGGTATGATGGGTGCATGTCATGGTTTAACCTGGCATGTGTGTGTGCTGGGCCCTGGTTGTGCTGGGTATGTGTGGGTGCTGGGTATTGGGCAGTGTGGGTGCTGTGTGGTGGGCCTGGGCATGTCCAGGTGCTGGGCGGTCGGGGTGCTGGGCGGTCGCGATGCTGGGCGGTGGGCAGCAGGGAAGCTGCCTGCTGGGCACATCTGGGTGCTGGGCATGTCCAGGTGCTGGGCAGTGGTAGTGCTGGGTGCGTGGTGCTGGGGGTGGTGGTCCCTGGTGGTGCTGCATGCTGGGCATGTCCGGGTGCTGGGTGGTTGGAGTGTTGGGTGCATGCGAATGTTGGTTTCTGAGCCCTGGGAGCGCTGGGCACTGGGGCTGTTGGTTTCTGGGCGCTGGGGCTTCTGGGTTGTGTGCACTGGGGTTGCTGGGTGCTGGGCATGTCTGGGTGCTGGGCAATGGCTGGCTGCTGGGTTCTGGGCCCTGAGGTTGCTGGGTACCGGCCTTGCTGGGTGCTGGCTGGTGTGGGTGCTGGAGGCTAAGTACTCGGGGTGCTGGTTGCTGGGCCCTGGGAGTGCTGGGTACCATGCGTAAGCGGGTGCAGGGTATCTCTTGCTGCTGGGTGCTGGGGATGCTGGGTGCTGGCACGGGTGCTGGGCATATCCAGGGGCTGTGTGTTGGCGGTGGGTGTGCTAGGTTGTGCGCATGTCCGAGAATGAGTGCTGGGCCATGGGGGTGCTGGGTGGAGGGTATGATGGGTGCATGTCGTGGTTTAACCCCAGCCTGCAAATAAACCCCACGCAGCCGCTGGCTCTCCTCCCCCCCCACTCCGTGGGATGGGGGAGAGAATCGGGAGGGCACAAGTAGGAAAGCTCCCGGGTTGAGATAAAAACAGTTTAATGGTTGAAATAAAACGAAGTAGAACAGTAATAATAACAATGAGAACAACAACAACAACAGACGATACAAAGCAGGCAATGCAGAATGCAACTGCTCACCGCTGCCGACCTCGTGTCATGAACTGGGGCGGGGGGGGGGAAGGGAGAGTCGTTTCCCCCCCCCGCCCCCTCCCATTTTTTATACTGAGCAGGATGTCACATGCTATAGAATACCCCATTGGCCAGCTAGGTCAACTACCCCGGCTGTGCTCCCCACCCCCGCCCCCCCCCCCCCCCGAGCTTCCTGTGGGAGGCCGAAAAGAGAGAACAAAAGTCTCCCGGTGCAAGCACCGCCCAGCAACAGCCAAAGCATTAAGGGGCCATCAACGCTCCTCTCACACCAAACCCAAAAGCCAGCACACCCCCCAAGCTACTGGGAAGAAAGTTAACTCTGTCCCAGCCGGAAGCAGGACAGTGCTGAGTGCTGTGTATGTCCTGGTGCTGGGCATATCTGGGTGCGGGGTACTGGGCACTGGGGGTGCTGGGTGTGAGACGTGTGGGGGTGCTGGATGGTGGGTGTTTGGTGCGCTGAGTACAGAGCACTGGGGATGGTGGCTGCTGAGCGCTGTGGGTACTATGCGTAAGCGGGTGCAGGGTATCTCTTGCTGCTGGGTGCTGGGGCTACTGGGTGCTGGGGATATTGTGTGGTGGGCACAGGCGTGCTTGGTGCTGGGCATGTCCAGGTGCTTGGCATGACCGGGTGCTGGCCGCTGGGGATGCTGGTTGCCTCGGTGCTGGCTGCTGGGCCCTGGGAGTGCTGTGTGCTGAGCGCTGCGGGTGCTGGGCATTCCGGGTGCTATGTGCTGATCACTGGCGATGTTGGGGGCTGGTTTGCTGGGATCTGGGCAGTGGTGTGTTGAGTGCTGGGCATGTTTGGGTGCTGGGCATTTCTGGGTGCTGCATACTGGGCGCTGGCGGTGTGGGGTGGTGGGGGTGCTGTGTGCTGGGCATGTCCGGGTGGTGGGTGTTGGGCAGTGGGAGTGTTGGGTGCTAGGTACTGGGGTGCTGGGCCCGGTATTGCTAGGTACTCTGCCTAACTGAGTGCAGGGTATGTCTTGGTGCTGGATGCCTCGTGCTGGAGCTACTGGGTGCTGGGTTGTGGGCATATGCGGTGCTTCATGCTGGGCATATGCGGTGCTGGGTGGCTGTGCTGGGGTTGCTGGGTGCTGTGCTCTGGGGATGCTGGATTCCTGGCACGTGCGTGGGCTGTGTGCTGGGCCCTGGTTGTGCCGGGTATGTGTGGGTGCTGTGTGGTGGGCCCTGGACACGACCGGGTGCAGGGTGCTGAGCACCGGGGTGTTGGGTGCTTGGCACGACTGGGTGCTGAGTGCTAGTCACTGGGGTTGGTGGCTGCTCGGAGCTCGAGGTGCTGGCTGTGGGCATTTCGAGTTGCTGGTCATGACCGGGTGCTGGGTCTTGTGGGTGCTGGGTGTGCCCCGGTGCTGGGCAAGTACGGATGCTGTGTGCTCGGCACTTCTTCTGCGTGGTGGGCGGTGAGGGTGCTGGGCGCTGGGGATGCTGGGCAATGCGGTGCTGGGCAGTGGGGCTGCTGGGTGCTGGGCATGTCCAGGGGCTGTGTGTTGGCGGTGGGTGTGCTAGGTTGTGCGCATGTCTGGGAATGAGTGCTGGGCCATGGGGGTGCTGGGTGGAGGGTATGATGGGTGCATGTCGTGGTTTAACCCCAGCCTGCAAATAAACCCCACGCAGCCGCTGGCTCTCCTCCCCCCCCCACCCCGTGGGATGGGGGAGAGAATCGGGAGGGCACAAGTAGGAAAACTCCCGGGTTGAGATAAAAACAGTTTAATGGTTGAAATAAAACGAAGTAGAACAGTAATAATAACAATGAGAGCAACAACAACAACAGACGATACAAAGCAGGCAATGCAGAATGCAACTGCTCACCGCTGCCGACCTCGTGTCATGAACTGGGGGGGGGGGGGGGGTCGTTTCCCCCCCCCGCCCCCTCCCGTTTTTTATACTGAGCAGGATGTCACATGCTATAGAATACCCCATTGGCCAGCTAGGTCAACTACCCCGGCTGTGCTCCCCACCCCCGCCCCCCCCCCCCCCCCCCCCCCCCCGAGCTTCCTGTGGGAGGCCAAAAAGAGAGAACAAAAGTCTCCTGGTGCAAGCACCGCCCAGCAACAGCCAAAGCATTAAGGGGCCATCAACGCTCCTCTCACACCAAACCCAAAAGCCAGTACACCCCCCAAGCTACTGGGAAGAAAGTTAACTCTGTCCCAGCCGGAAGCAGGACAGTGCTGAGTGCTGTGTATGTCCTGGTGCTGGGCATGTCTGGGTGCGGGGTACTGCGCACTGGGGGTGCTGGGTGGTGGGTGAGCTGGATGGTGGGTGTTTGGTGTGCTGAGTAGAGAGCACTGGGGGTGCTGGGTGTGAGACGTGTGGGGGTGATGGATGGTGGGTGTTGGGTATGCTGGTTGCTGGGCACTGGGGATGCTGGGTGTGAGACGTGTGGGGGTGCTGGATGGTAGGTGTTTGGTGTGCTGAGTACAGAGCACTGGGGGTGGTGGATGCTGAGCGCTGCGGGTGCTGGGTGCTGGGCATGTCCGGGTGCTATGTGCTGATCACTGGAGATGTTGGGGGCTGGTTTGCTGGGATCTGGGCAGTGGTGTGTTGAGTGCTGGGCATGTTTGGGTGCTGGCCATGTCTGGGTGCTGGGTACTGGGCGCTGGCTGTGTGGGGCAGTGGGGGTGCTGTGTGCTGGGCATGTCCGGGTGGTGGGTGTTGGGCAGTGGCAGTGTTGGGTGCTAGGTACTGGGGTGCTGGGCCCTGGTATTGCTGGCTACTATACATAACTGAGTGCAGGGTATGTCTTGGTGCTGGATGCCTCGTGCTGGAGCTACTGGGTGCTGGGTTGTGGGCATATGCGGTGCTTCATGCTGGGCATATGCGGTGCTGGGTGGCTGTGCTGGGGTTGCTGGGTGCTGTGCTGTGAGGGTGCTGGATTCCTGACATGTGCGTGTGCTGTGTGCTGGGCCCTGGTTGTGCCGGGTATGTGTGAGTGCTGGGTGTTGGGCAGTGTGGGTGCTGTGTGGCGGGGCCTGGGCATGTCTGGGTGCTGGGCGGTCGGGATGCTGGGCGGTGGGCAGCAGAGAAGCTGCCTGCTGGGCATGTCTGAGTGCTGGGCATGTCTGAGTGCTGGGTACTGGGCAGTGGGGGTGGTGGCGGTGGTGGTGCTGTGTGCTGGGCATGTTGGGCTGCTGGGTTTTGGGCGGTGGGCGTGCTGGGTGTGTGCGTGTGTTGGTTTCTGGGCGCTGGGGGTGCTGGGTGTTGTGCACTGGGGTTGCTGGGTGCTGGGCATGTCCGGGTGGCGGGCACGGCTGGGTGCTGGGCCCTGAGGTTGCTGCGTGCTGGGCACTGGGCTTGCTGGTGCTGCTGGTGCGGGTGCTGGGGGCTAGGTGTTGTCCGAAAAGCGGATTCGTGCCCGGCGTGGAAGGAACTGTTGGAGTGACCATGGGTCGGAATAGGAGCGCGTTCCCGGAGTAATGAGGAGTCCCAATGTGTGTATGGTCATTCTCCTTTATTTCAAGATATTGTGCTGCTTTTATAAGCTAGCCACAGTAACACGCGCACCTCCGAATCCTCTATTGGTTTACAGTCAGCAAGCACACGTATCTTAACATACACAGATTGGTCAAAAGCAGGTGTCCACGCGAATGCTTCCTGCGCCTGCATTCCGTTACATAATCTACTGATATTTCCATTCCTCAGCCTGTTTTTCCTACTCTACTATCACTTCAGAGACTCTAAAACTACAATTGCTTTTTAGCAGCCTTCTACTATTACTAACAAATCCTCAGTGCTTGGAATGTTCATAGGATGACCGTTATTTAATAAAAATCCCTCCACAAGGAACCAATTCCACAC